>NW_026775576.1:70795049-71077549 GCF_030987335.1 Cornus florida | reverse complement strand
CCATCTTTTTTTCAGTCCTAAAAATGTATTTGCAAACATGCACCAATTGTTGTCAAATTTCGCAGCTCTTTGTAGTCAAGGATGGTCACATTCTGCAATTTATTGCATCCAATGCATAAAAAATTCTTCTCGGTTTGACTATTATTAAGTCTAAGAATCATTGTTCTTCTTTTCGCCATTTTATTTAGGTTGTCTGCATAAAAAAAATTTATCTTTTTATTTTTCCGGTTCTCATTTTCTATTCCTTATAATAAATTCTCTTTCAAAGAAAATAAGTGATCTGTATACCAAATTACAAAAAATGGAATAAGCAAAAGGTTTCCACTATTGCCAAAGCAGCATTGATTGTTGCCAGAAACAAGTTCTAACATGCATCATTATTATACAGTCGTGCATCACTTAAGCCCAAGTCAATACTGCTTCGACACTAAATAGTATAAACCTTAAACAAATTTCGTGAATTGTTATGAAGTTGAAATATTTCCAGGTCTTCACCATCGGAAATGAAATTAGTACTTAAAAACTCCAATCAAACACTTGATTACATTATAATAAGCTGCAGTAAGTGAAAAATCTTCCCTTGGGCTACAAAAATGGCACGCTCGTTCATATTTCTCAACTCAACTCGTCATTCGATCAAAATCAGTTCAAAGCAATTCCAGAGGAGACATGTATACATTCAAGTGTAAGGATAATAAAAATTAAAGATTGATATTAGAAAGAGGAAGATACAAAAGCCTGCACATAAATATACAAAATGGATTACAAAGAAAAACTATGAACATATGTGCAAGCCATCACTGGCATTTCACAGTTCAAAACGAGTTGAAAAAAAAAAAAAGATTTAAAATGACAACAACAAAAAGAGACTATCGTTTGACAATAATGACAGAAATGTCGACAGATTAAAATTTGAGGCACATGATGCTGCTGCACTCAGAAAAAGCTCAAAACTTTCCACCAGCATGCACGTTCAATTGTTCGGTTAGAAATTTACACTTGCGGTGGTCAACTTTTGTGAGAGAACTGCTCACCAGATTGCTCTTCATTTTAGTCCATTGCTTTCCTTAAAAGCTCATAGCCGGCAAAGTTCATGGCACCCAGTGGAGCAACCCAGAAGAACCTGGGTACAGCTCCTTTAAATAATCCAAGGGGTCCCTCGTGATGGAGAATAGAAAAGGCTACCATTGACATGGAAACCGACCGGCCTTGGGGTGCAGTCATCATTCTAGTCTTCACCACATCAAAGGGTGTTGTAAGAACAGCAGTTAGCCCACCAGATATAGCCCCAACAGCAATTATCTCCCAGGGCTCCAGATCGCGTCCCAAAAGCTTCTGGACAACCTAGAAACAGCACACATTGTAGTCAACATACAGAAATAAAGTACAACCAAAATCAATTCAAACTCCAATCCATTCATACCATTCAGCTTTACTGCATAATATTTTTAAAATTGCAGCAGAAACAACTGCAATCAATGATGATGTGCGGTAATAAATAAATAAATAGATAGATTGTGATGAGCAACCATATAATGCATATTGCAGTGTAAACAAGAAGAAAAATAAATGATTCACTTGTAATTAGCATACCCTCAAAAGAAAAATGAGGCAAGTGAGTCTGCATCAGCCCACAAGTTCATGTCAGGGGACTTCTTCCTTCTGATTCTTTTGACCCATGAGAATTTTAAATATCCAAGTGAAAAAGTTGCCCATATTTCAATAGTTTGATCAACTGGTGACTGTTTTTGTTGGTAAAGAAACCTTGGCCAACAATTTCAGTCTATGAAGCTTTTGTAACTGCAAATCCATGTTCGTGTGTGGAAGTAGTACACCTCCATCACACTGGTGAACTCAGCATAACCTTAACTTGCAGAGTACAAACTTTAATTTGATCTCTTTGAATGTTAGATTTTTCAAGAAACCATTTCCTTTACAATTGTTCAGTGACACATTAATGACGTCTTGTTTTCAGATCATTTGTCTGCTTAGTTAACAGTGAAAATTGAATCCAGGTTCCCGCCCCACTCTACAGATGCATTTATCACCAGGCTATGATAACATTGGCCATGTTTTGCATATCTATTTTTAATCATCTAGAAGTTGTTGGGAAGTTGTTATTTGCCTGGTGATTGATCAGAAAGTATATGGAAGACAGTACCCTCAGTTGATCTTCCACATTTATGGAGGATATAAGATTTTATTTTAGTGTAAAGAATAAAAATGACTTTGGATAGGATTCCAGATACGGTTTTTGAGTCCATATATCTTTAGCTATCTGTTACAAACTTCACAGCTATATATTCTCGTCCTCTCTTTTAGACATGGGTTGTCAATTGCTTCTTCCTTGTCTAGCTATCAGCCTATCACACTATTATACGTGTATGTAATACTTTGCCTAATCAACCTTCTATAAAATACAATTGTGATGTATTGATGCTATAAATCATTTATTGAAGCATGAATCTTAATGTGAAGATGAAAGAACAGGAATATAAAATGTTTGTAATACTTTGCCTAATCAACCTTCTATAAAATACAATTGTGATGTATTGATGCTATAAATCATTTATTGAGGCATGAATCTTAATGTGAAGATGAAAGGACAGGAATATAAAAATACTACTGGAGCTAACCACAATGCAAATTTGGACATTGCAACTTTCATCTGTGTAGCCAACCTTATTATTTAGTCCAAAGGCTTCATTCTTTTGAGTGTGTATGTTAGGAAGCATACATTGAATACTAAATGGACTAAATCCATGAATCAAATTGTATGTTGAGAGTCGGTGAATGCAAAGCCAAAGACATATATTTCTATTTATATGCTACTCCATACCTTTTTGGACTCGGCATAAAGCCCTGCGCCCACAACATAGAATGGAATCTCCCGGCAGAGCGTGGCACCCGTCCCACGGAAAAAACCCTTAAGACCATCTTGATGCCAAGTTCCAACAATTGCCTGTCCCACATTGTCAAAAATGCCAGCCTGCAACCTTTGCTTTAATACCTCACATGGTATCCGCGCTACTGTCCCCAGGAAAGTGCTACAGAATGATGCTACAGTTTGAACCTAAGTAGCATGCATGTACAAAGTAACTTCTTTCAGTGCTTCAAATCAATATCAACATCTAAGAGACTCTTAATATACAACATCCCCATTCAAACTCATATATGGCACCAAGTTGTGCCTCAAAACTTCAAATTACTCTTAAATATACTTTATCCCATCCAGTCACATTTGGCACCAAACAGTGTGCCACAACACTTCAAATGGATATATATATATATATAGATATATATATATATAGAGAGAGAGAGGGAGAGAGAGAGAGAGAGTGAAAGACATTCCTTATGATTAGCACAATCTATGGCAGTGCACGTGCTACACTAGTAACTTGTTGACCATTTCTGAAGCCTATATGCAAGCTGTTTAGCAAAACCTAACCTGTGGGAGTTACTTTTGCATCACTGTTCTACTTTCAGCTTTCGAAAACATAGGTGGAATGAATAGTAACCACCTCAAAAGTTGGGAAGTTCCCTAACGATGCATTTGAATTGGAAGGTAAGGGACTTACCAAAAAAAAAAAAAAAGAATTGGAAGGATAGGGAAGGAAAAGGAAGGATAGCTTATAACGCATCTAAATAAAAATGCGAGAGAAAAGGAATGAGAGGGTAAAGGAAGGATAGCTAGACCCATTTCTCTATCCTTCCAAAAACTGGAGGAAACGGATGGAAAGGATAGGAAAATTAGTGATTACCCATTTAACTCATTTTTTTTATAACAATAGAATTTATTCAAACATGAGAAGATGTTAATACCATCCTTTCCTTTCCTTTCTTTTCTCTCATAATTAGTGCAATCCTCTCCTTTCCTGTTCCTCCTAATTATCCAAACGAGCTGTTAATATAATCTTACAAAATCCAGAGAATGAAGAGCATGCATATATTGAAGACGTAGAGAAGCTTGCATCAAGATGTACTTCAGACACCAGCGTGATCAAAACACTCCATCAGAAAGAAAAAAAAAAAAAACATTTTATAAGATAAACACTTGTAGCCATATACCTGTGTCAAGGAAAGAATCTGGGCAGCCAACAAAGAAAAGTAATGAAACAAATTAAATTGAGATGAGAAAGTTGACATGGAAGAGACTGAAGACTAAGGGTCAGTTTGGTAGAGTAGAAAAGGGAGGAAAGGGAAGGGAAGGTGATGGAGGGGGATTAAAAATGTGTGTTTGGCAAAAATTGTTGGAAGGAAAGGGAAGTGAAGGGAAGGGTTTGGAGGGTTAGCTTGTGCCTTCAACAGTAGATTTCTTAACCTCCCAAAAATGGGAGGAAATGAAGGGAAAGGGAAGGAGAGGCTTGATGGGTGATTTCAGATGCCAATTTTACCCTCAAGATTGCAGAGAGAGAGAGAGACCGCCGGTGATTGAAGCTTGGAACGGCGACCCGAACTGGAACAGCAGCCATGGAAACTGAAGGATATGGGTTTTGGATTTTCTGAACAATCTGAAATGATACATCGATACGGGTTTGAACTTTTGATTCTTGCAAACAGATAGATAAACTGGAAATATATGGGTTTTGAATTTCTGATTCTTGTAGAGAGAGAGAGAGAGAGAGAGAGAGAGGCCAAGTTCAGTGTTGAGAAGGAGTTGCAGAGATGGAGCGAGATTGGGGAGGCTTTGCCCTATTTTTTTATTTTTCTTTTCTTATGGCCTCAAGTTAAAGACTTTATATATATATATATATATATATATATATATATATAAAATAGAGATGGAGGATTAGGGAGGCTGAAATGATTTGCCCTAATTTTTATTTATTTATTTATTTATTATTATTATTTTTTTTTGGCAAGTACATGAAACTATATATATATATATATATATATATATATAATATAAATATAAAGGGGTATAATAGTCCATATGTTAAAATAATTCCCTTCCATTTCTTTTCCTTTCTTTTCCCAAACATAATTATTGTCCTTCCCTTTCTTTTCCTTCATTAATCAACCAAACGCAATGGAGGTTTAAAATTATCCTTCCTTTTCCTTCCCTTCCCTTTCCCTCATAACTAATGTTATCCTTCCCCTTCAAACCCACCGTACCAAACAAAGCCTAAGAGTTCAGAGGAAACACTAAGGCCACTTTTATGTACCTAGGATAATTGATAGGAGCAAATAGATGACTGAAGCATGCTGGTTTCAGATATTTGGACATGTAAAGATAGTAAGAATTTCGATATTGAGAAGTGAAAACTGAGTTGGTCTAATAAAACAAATTACATAGGAACCACGAAACGGAAAAGAACAGTTATATTGTTAGAAGTCCTATGCTTAATCAGTAGATAATACGATTGATGTATTTTCACAACATAATGGGATTCATACTGGCAGTCCTTGTCTTTAAGAATAAACATTATGATTAAGTAGTAAATAGGCTTTACATAAATAACACTATAACAGTAACAATGGCAGAGAGAAGACGAAGAAATGCAACATCAAATTTATAAAATACGTAAATGTTGTAACAGCAAAATAAAACAAAATAATGAGAAAAATTAAGAAATCTATCAACAAATGAGCCATTAAAAATCATTGTAATGTACATTACCTGTATTTCTGGAAGTGTTGGAGCAACATTTATCAACACAAGTTTGCTTGCCTCAAAAATTCCAGTTCGCAAGCCATGACTGCAACGTCAGGGCATATTAGCAAAAAAAAAAAAAGGAAGGAATATCACCAGTAAAACTGATAAGAGAGACCAAAGGCCTTGTGGCCCAGTGATATCTCCTCTACCTCCCAAAGTGGATGGTGAGGGTTCGACCCATAGGGGCAAATGGGTGTGTGAGTTTCTTGCCAATGAATTAAAAAAAAAAAAAAAAAAACACTTGTAAGAGAGGGTAAATGACCAAAAATTACCTTGAAAATTGTCCAAGAACAGTTGGGATGGAGCCTCTGTATAATCCATGGACTCCAATTTCTGGAATCTTTGAGATGATCTCTGGAAAAGTAAGTGTCGATGCTTGTACTTGGGTCTGAAAAACCAGTAAACCATTGTCAGATGGTCTCATGGAACAATCATAAAAATTGCAAGGCTGTACTAAGACCAACGACACAACATCTTTTACCCTTATTATTTATTTAATTTTGTTATTTTTTCTGGTAAAATCACTTCTTCCACTTAATAAACACAACATTCATCTGCCAAGCCAGAATTCAAGACAAACCATAATTTTTGTTTTTTTTTTTTTTTTTTTCTTTTTTAATTTTTGAATAACAACGTATATTTATGAAGAAAATCACTGTCAGATTGAGAAACGTGACCTTACGTGATCAACAGATCACCTAGAGACATGCACTTTGAGAATGGGAACAAGCACACTAAGATGCATTTATTAGCTAAATAAAAAACCGGTTACATGGGTATTAGATGGAGCTGGATAGTCCAGACTCAGGCCTGAACCACGTGACAGCTCCACACAGATGGTACTTTCCTGTCTGGAACTAAAAAAAAATCGGGATGAACTTTATCCGAATTGTTAAGTCTGAATTTCCTAACTATCTGCAAGTCTGTAGTACCTAAGTTGGACGATGTTACTGGTTTCACAACCAAATATGACACTCAAAGAAAATCACCAACCTCAGACAGGAGCCTGGACAAAATTAGAGCAACACATCGGCAAGGGAATAAGGTCTAAGAGACCCCATCTCTACATTTAGAAATGCTTCCCAATGCAGGATTGAGCTTATGAATAAAAAATCTGAGACACTCGAATTAAACTCCGTTAAGGGAATGACAAGAATTCATTCATTCTAAGATACAGATTCCAATCTCAAACTGACTTTCAAATAAGGCAGGATAGCCTCGAACCTATCTCTTCTATGCTAATCTACAAGCATGTGATCCTCGTCTATAATATGGATGGCCGCCTATAGGTACTGCTTGTGCCAGGGCCAAGGTAAGCAACCCTAAATTTATACATTAAAACTCAGCCAATACACATTCAGGAATCTGACTTGATAACTTCGAGCCTTTGACCAATACCATACTGGTGACTAGGTTCTTGTGTTGTGACCATACATTGAAGGATTAAATGACCATAAAGTGATTTACACTGGGAGAAATAGTTCTACTTTTAATTTACTGAAACAAAAAATTACCCACTGCAATTTCCAATGCAATAAGAGAGACAAAAAGTGTAACTAATTAATCACTTAGCGCAACTGTACACGAAACTAGTTGGTTATGCACCAAAAGAAGCCAAGACTAGAAATGCAATACAGAATTCTTCATGACAAGACCCAATGAAATTTCAGTGCTTACATATGATGGCTCAGTAGACACTCATCCAGCATAAATGCCATAAAGCACAGCTAGTTCATGCTCATCTGAGATTTTTAGTGCTCCAAAAGTTATTAAGATTCATTACCAACGAAATAAATATAAAATGAGAGTTTTCTTGTCCATTGTAACACCAATGGGAGGGCTAAGCATTGACGTTACCATATTGAATGTCCTCTATTGGCATATTTATATTGAGTAACAATGTAACAAAATACATGATTATGTAAGTATTAAGCTGAAGACTTTGCCTTTATCGTATCGATGGGGTGCATTAGAAAACTAGATAATGCACAAGAAAGTCCCCCAGCCAATGCAGATTTAAGAACACTTCCAGCTGGAATTTCCACAGGCGGCGGAACAGCGACAACAGTAGCATCTTCAAACCAGATACTCCTGAATGTTTTACAAAAATTAGATGGAAGCAGAGCATAAACACCACCTATAAAATTCTGAAGTGCGTGCCCTTTGGGTCTGTTTGGCAACTATTTTTGCTTCGTGCTTTTGTTTTGACCCGAAACAGAAGCAATGTTTTTGCTTTGGAGTGTGTTCAATACTATCCGGAAGCATGTTTGGTAATGTATATTTGTTGCAAGACTTTTTAAAGCAAAAACATGAAAATATATTTGGTGATAAAAAGCGTTGCAAGTTTGAAAAATAAATGGCTAATTTAAAGGTCATTTAAGATTTTTTCTCTTGGGGTACTGTTCATCACTTCAATGAAGCTACCAGAAACACCAATTTGGTGCTTACGGTTTTGGCCTCTTTTTCAGAAATGTCTCAGTACTATTCAAATCGCAGCACACGTTACTACACACTGTCCAAAGCAAACATGAAGCAGAAGCGGTTGCCAAACAAGGTCTTTGTGTGAGGCCTTTTCGACTTCCAAAGTTAGTCCTACTTGTGAAAAATCATGGCACCTCTCCCCATACATGTTGCATGCCTTATTCCAATAGAAACTTTTCCAGAACATTATTTATACAAATAACTAAAAAATATATTAAATCCATCCATCATGTTGTGCTGCTAACATTCTCTCGTGATCTCATTCTAATGGGGGCATAAAAAAGATGTAAAATTCATTAGGTATTGGAGTAGACAAATTTTGGGGAGACATGGGATAAAATTTCCTATCAAATTAAATCCAAATTTTGATCACCTACAATAGCTTCCTCATGGTTTTCCAATTTAATTGTGTGGCTACTTTCACAACATCCTGTGCATGATCACCTAGATATAATGAGACCAGCTGCATAGCTTAAGAAAATTTGAAATACTTATTCAAAAGAACACAACTCATCTTACCGAGGATCTTTTTCTAGTCGATCAGATGGGAGCAGAAGCATAAAATTACGGAAATGTCCATAAGAAATTGATTCTTCTGTGTCTGCATTCAGAAACCGCATCATGGCAACAGCATTATCCTCATTTGCTGGAAGTCCGGCATTTTTTAGTGACGCCAATATTTCACTCTTTTGTAGTGTACCAGACTTGCTCAAACAGAGGGTAGTATAAGCTCGAAGAATGGTTGGTTCCTTTTGTTCCATCAAGGACAAGAATTGTTTCCAACCAAATGATTTTGAAAACAAGTGACTTCTAGCACAACACATGAATTCACGAGCATATCTCCGAGGCAGCTTTTTCTTTCGCATAGCAACTTCAAGATCTTCCAAATTAACTTGGCCATCGCCATCTCTATCCAGCTCCTCAAAGAACCTTCTTCCTGTAAAAATGCAAAATTTTAAAATTGGAAGTTTTCAGAAAACATGAGCCATCAGCAGATTGCCAAATAACTAATCCAAAGATAGCTATTTTCTCCAATTTAGGAGTGAAAATTAACAAGGTACATAAAAAAAACTTCAGGAGTACAGTGGATTTTTTTTCCCCCCTGTAAGTAAGCAATTATATTGAAAAGGAAAACAAACAATTACACTGTTAAAGGGGGCATACCCCTTAGAAGCATATTGTAGCCAAAATCATATCGTTATTCCAGAGGCAACAAAATGTCATGTAAATTGCATATTGCTAATGATGACATGCTTGCACCTCAATTTTTCTTATGTGGCCAACAACAAGGGATTACCTGATGCATATATAAGGGCCTGAGGGTAAATTCAAATTCAAATAAGTAAATAACAAATAACATGAATTTTGTTTGAAGTTAAAGGAAAGATTCCAGGTTGTCTATCTTTTCAATCTTCAAATATTTTAACTTAATGATCTCATAAACTGACTGGAAATCCATACAGATCTCTTGACCGTCTCCTTCAACTAAGGTTTGCTGACTTAGCTGAGTTGCGTTGGAATCGACCTCCAACAAGTCCAAGTCGAGCCAATATAGCAGGGAGATTCCAGTCTTCCAAAATCGCTCATCACTCGGGAAGGGGAGACCTGGATTGACTCACGCTGAGTTGGCTGTGATGATGTAAAATGAAGACTCAACTCATTTTACACCATTTTCTCACCCTTATTTTCTCACAATAGCTTTTTGGCTCTGCACACTCTCTATTTAATACTCATATAAAACGTAAATTTGAGCCTCAAACATCAAAATCAACAAGATTACAAGATTTAATCTGTGAGTTTTCAAATAAAATTATAAAAAAAAAAAAAAAAAAAAAAAAATTATTTCTTTCATGTCACTCCAAGTATTATTATAGATCCCTTCTCACATAATGCTATGTTGTTGTGTAATGTATTAATGTGCTTTATGTAATAAAGTTTTATTTATTTCACGTTAAAGTCTATTATTCTTCATTAATTTAGTAAAAGTCTAAGTTATTAAGCCTTTACTCTCAACAGTGATTTAAAATTCATGTATAAGCCATTGCTAGTATTAAATCATCATTAAAATTCATTAAAAACCCCATATTTTACAGATTATGTAGTAGAAATTTGTGTATCAGTTTATTTCAGGCCCTACGTGTGAGATCCAAAAAAATTTCATGACTGCGGCACCTGATTTCATTACAAAAGTACGATACAGCCCCGCATCCGCGACTGCAAACCATGCCTTCAACCAATATCCCCACCTTATCTATGGGATCACAACTCTAAAATGGTATAGATCTTGCCAAGAAAATGCTCTCATCAACAATATACCCACTTTTAATGCAATGGCATGATTCTGAGAGATCTTCAAATTCTCCATTCCATTTTTCTTTTCATCCATTACTCTTTGTAAAATAATTGTTATGGGATAGATCCTTCTCTCAATTTGATAATAGTAAAGATGTGAATTACTGATCTTTACCTTTTCTCTGGGTGACAAAGAACGGAACAATATGATCCAATGAAAGATTTCAACAATCCTATTTAAGATGCCCACTATCACAACTTTTTTTCTGATAAGTAGAAGGCCACTATCACAACTCATCATAACTCACTTTGAAGTGAGTTCTCTTTCCCCTACTCGTTTAAGTGATTATTTAATAAGCTTCAATTTTCAACCACTCTACATTTAACCCTCTCAAACGAAGATAGGACTTTTCAAATATAATCCTTTGAATCAATTTTACACGTCATACATATATATAATTGGAATGGCTGCCCCTGTTATACACTAATTGTTCACTGAAATACCAATCTATCCATCTTTCTAACTAATTTGCCCAGTGCACCACTTCCATTCACAGGTCAGAGAGACCATACAAGAGTACTTTTTCTTTCTTCTGTTTTTTTTTTTTTCACCAAGTTGGTACCATAAGAAAAGAAATGGACAGATAAGAAAATTTTGCAGAGTTGTGAAGTATCAAGTAGGTCAGGTGTTACTTTACTGAAAAATAATAATAAAAAATAAATAAATAGGTAAGGTGTTCCCATGATAAATGACAATCTTTGGTGCTCAGTGAAATGTAATTAAGAGAGAAGAAGTGCAATAGAGGAATCAGAACTAACATCAAGATCAAGTGATAATTAATGAAGGTTGTGGTTCCCAGGTTAACCATGATGAAGCTGTCCAGCATTACTTCACTACATAAGTATTCCTGTGCTTGGGTGCTTTTGTTGAAATTCTAGGAGATATATGCCCCCTATGTGATTGTTGTGTGCTTCTGTGGAAATTTCCTTTTTATTTCTCTTTATATTCTTTTACCGTGGGGAAACAACTTTACTCTTTTTTACCTCTTCATACTCCCTCTTATAAAGTTTTTATTTTCCATGAAGATGTCTGTCTGTGCAAATGAAAAAAATAAAATAAAATAAAAAAATAATGTGATGAGTGTGTCAATATATCCATATAGTATAAGGAGAAAGATACATCAAAAACACGACAATTACAAAGCATCAAGGAAAAAAAATATTCAAATAGTGCAAACAGAATCTCATATATTAATTAACCAAGATGAAACATAAACATAGCTAGAAAATGGGCATGATTATTGCTACTATTATGGCACCAACGCTAATCTAGAACACCCAAACAGACACCATCCCTTGTTACAACTGAGAAGTCACAAAATAACTCTTGGCAATAACCCTAACACACCTCGTATGAGATCATTTAACAACGACAGATACTCATTTCATCGCTTCAACTTGTTTTTGAGAATTTCCATAGTGCTACAACCTACATGTAATGTTTCTAAATGAAGACTTTTCAAAGCTGGGTTCCAAGGGAAAGGGGAAATCAAACTGAAAGTTGCAAAAATGGAATGAGATAGATTAGCAATTACAGTATCTTAGACTCAATTGTTTATGTAAAATATTCACTAGAGGAAGTTGCAAGTGCAGATTATGTCACTGATATTACTTCATATTCTATTGCAATGCTTAATTATATCCTTACACATCAGGTTGTAATATGACTTGTATGATAAATACTATTATCTATTAAGTACAATATAATACCCATTGATAAATCTATGAATAAGAAAATTATAACATTAGAACATAATAGAAAATATAGAAACTGCATATAAGGGATTTATGACCCTAGATAATAACATTTTGTCCTGCAGAATCAGCAAAATTTAAGCAAGAATTAGTTACCAAGCTGCTTGAGAAACATACCTGCAGATTCAGTGTATCTGAAAAAATCCTGAACTGAGAAAAGCTTCTTCTTGTCAGGATAGCCTTTTGAAGATCGCCCAAACTGAGGTACAAGTTCAATTAGTTCTGTCAATGAAACAATTGATAGTGTGGATCTCAACCGCTCGACATTTGACAAGGGAATGCTAAATAACCCATTAGCCAGCTTCTGCGGAGAACTACCCCCAGATTCTTCCCCGTCTCTAGAAGCAACACTGTCATCACCCTCTTCTTTAACAGAAGAAGCTACTCCCACAATACCCGATGGAATGCCTCCCACTCTAGCAAACCTCAAATTTTGCAAAAAACCATCGATAACCTCTTTTTTACCTTCCAAAATGCTTGTAAGTGCACGATTAAACTGATTGGTAGGATGAGGAGGAAGAGATGAGTCACAATTCTTGCATTCACTTTGTTGGACACCGAAATCGAACTTCTGAAGATTTTGAGTTAATTGATCAAAAACAAAACCTGTAAGGCACTCAATTGACATATTTATTCCTTGATTTTGTTTTACATCCTCATTCTGAAATGTTGAAAGAAGACCGTTTGATTGCTTTCGCTTTCCTTCACAAGGAACCCACTGTTTAAATGTGCATGGGGACGAATTTGTACAAAGTTCGTTTCCATAATCTGTTTTCTGAAGCTGCTTTTTACTGATTTTAAACAGATTCGGGATAGCCTGGACGAATCCATCAAGCAACACTGACCACATCACCACCAACCGTATGCAATTCACAACCTCATTACCAGCATACCTCTCCTTCAACCCCTTTTTTGACATGTTGACCTTATGGTCATTACTTGTACAATTTTGTGGAAAAAATCCCAAGAAAGTCTTAATCGGAATCTTTATAGAAAAACCCTTCTCTCTATTATCACTAACCACGCACTCAGTACATTTTTTCTTCGAAGACAGGATCTGAACCTTACTACTAATCTTCTCAACACTAACAAATTCCAGATTTCTCGCCCCATCATTTGAACCTGGCCAACAATGCTCAAAATCTTTTGCTGCTTTTCGAATACCACATTCGAGCGGCATAAACGCATCCTTGACAACTTGAAGCGAATTAAAAAAGGACTCTACAGGGTCAGTCGCATACACCATCAGTGAAAATTCCAATTTTATCACTTCTGTAAATATTCTTATAAGTATCGGATCTTAACAAACTCTCAGACGATTCATGCCCAATCAGATATTAGTTTCACAGAGCAATTAGAACGAACCATAGCTATAGAGAACAGCGAAATGCGATCTAATGAAAGAAAAAGAAAAGGAACAACAATCAATTATGTAAATGTGAAAGAACAGTTCGAGAAAACCCTAAATTTCCGAACACAACCAAAAGCTTGCGGCCAGAAAATCTAATCGTGAACAATTCTCGAGCAAAATGACTACTTGAACTTATGAAGTGCTTATGTTGTGTGTGTATATACACACACATGAACAGAATAGATATGAAAGCTATACAGAGTGTACTTACATGTGTAATGGCTATAGATCAACTTCTACACTGCTGAATTTAGAGAGAGAGAGAGAGAGGGATTCGCTGCTAAGCTTGAAGAAGGAGAGTTTATTTTAGATTATTTTTTTTCTATTTATACTTTTTTATTTCTTTCGCTTACGCAGAAAATATAAAATTATCTTTTTTTCTTTTTTCTTTTTCTTTTTTTCTTTTGGATAACGTCTTACTAACGTCCACGTAGGTTTTGTAAAACACCTGATTTTTTTCTGGACAAAATATAGCCCTGACCAAAGTACATGTGTTTAATAACTTGATGGCATTACTGTCATTTTAGGTTTCTTTCGTCTTACTGACCACTCCATTGGCCCGTGATACACTCATCACGAGTCACGACCCCTCTCTCTCTCTCTCTCTCTCTCTCTCTCTCTACCAGATTCTCTCTCTAAAAAAACTGAAATCTCTTTCTTGTCCAAAGCTGTGTGAGTGCTAAATAAAAAATATATAAATTCCACCTACCGGGCTTGAGATTTGTCCAAAGCTGTGTGTGTGAGTACTTAGACCCATTTTTAATTTTATGATTTCACTTACCTCCCTCTGTCAACTATAAAATTTGATTACGATAATGTGTGTCATTTTATCTCTTTGCTCATAAATTATATGAGGCATTTTGCCTGAAAGTATACAAGTGATGGTACACTCACCAACTCATGTAAGTCGATGGTGAGAGGAAAGAAGAGTCGTGGACGCTTTTAGATTGGTTAGCAGTGTTCAATTTGTAGGTTGTATTAAATCAAATTCAATTAATTATTAATTTGATATCACACTAAACACCGACCTTCCACTGTTAGCGTGGACGAATAAGTAGGATATTCCTACAGTCCCACCTCCAGTTGCCAGTTCAAGTATGAAAAAATGTTGTAGTTTCTTGCTCCATGTCGAATCTCAAAGTCTTGGAACTTATGAACGCAAGTAGGATGGATTGTTGTTGATAGTCGAATACAATATAACTTCTAAAAATTAATAATATTAGGATTACGTAAAATTTATTAATTAAGTGAGATATTGATTTATCGATAAATTAATAAGTTATTCATTTAATAAGATATTTTATATACATTATTTATTTATTTTTAAATATTTAGTTTTTCAATAGTCGTAAAGATTTAATACATTATTCTCATTTAATCAATTAAGATTTAATGTATTGCACTCATGTAATCAATTAAAGATACATTTAACCAAGTAAAGATTCAATTTATTGTACTTAATACTTAATAAACTAAAAATTCAATATATTGTACTCATCTAATCAGTTAAAGATACATCTAACCAACCAAAGATGAAATGTATTGTACTTACTATTTAATAAAGTAAAATTCAATGTATTGTACTTATTTAATCAAATACATGCAATGTATTATAGTCACTCCTATATGTATTTCTTACCAAATTATTAATTTATGTAATAAGTGGAACATATACAAACCTATAAGGGAATTTTTGAAATATATTATTTTATAAATTTAACGAAATTATTAATTTAGTACCTTGGTCCAAGTCGTGACCGACATAAGTTATTATTTAAAAGAGATTATTAATTTATAAATGTTACATTGTATATTTAGAATTGTGTTACACTGTTATATAGGAGCCGAATTCGTCCTAAAACGTGGGATCAAACATAGTGCATTTACTTGCACCGGTGATACCCGTCATCTATGTTATCAATCAATTATATTCTGTCACATAAGAAAAAGTGTATTTATTTAGTGGTCATATGTAAGAAGGGTCATTTAACTCATTTGTCTCACATCAAATTCGGATGAGAAATTGATTAAGTATAAATAGGTGGGTATGTAGTACTACTCAACAACTTGATCTTTTAGGTAAATAGGCAAGCGTCCATCTGTTACAGTTAGTATCAAAGCCAGACTAATTTTTGATTTGGTGTCACGTCAAGTGTCTGACCCAAAAGACATCCGGATGAGCCACCTCGTATAGGTAAGGTGATCCAAGTGCAACAAGAGCGTTGTGAGTTTAGATGGGGGAAAATGTAAGAAGGGTTCTTTGTTCCACGTCAGATTCGAATGAAAAAGTAATTAGATATAAATAGGTGAGTATGTAACATTACCTAACAATTTAATTTAATTTTATTAATCAATGAATAAGCATCCATTTGTGTCAGCATTTAATTAGTTACCATGAGATTCAACATGGTGAGATCGATGTAGACCGCATTTACATACATCCTATGGAATAATGCGCTCAGTACACCGAACTAATCAAAGCCACGCTGGTATACCTACTTCATCCTATGGCTGGGATGCATTAATCAGTAAACATACAGATTAGTATAATTTTCACAATTTTCAATGTAATAAATAATACTTCCATGTGATCGAGTCTGCCGTAAGGTCCTACAGTTTTCAACGAATGGTATGTGGATAAAAGTATGAAGTAAGGTCCTCGTAGGTGGGACGACACATGGACCATGGTAAGTGTGGAATTCATAACTACCTTTACCCTTTTCCTCCTACCCACTCTACAACTCAATGAGCCAACCTGACGCATTTACTCTTCGACATCATTATTCCCAATAAATGCCTTCTCATCTGCGGTGTTATGCTTCAGGCCCACTACAGCTAATTTTCAGAACAAAATATGTTTGAGTCGAATTGTATTGTTTTAAACAGTACATAACACTTTCAAAATTTGGGCTAAAACTTGGAATCAAAAAAACTTGTTCTGGCTTATTCCACAAATTTTTTTAGGGCAAATCAACTCTGAACTTGCCCTAGTCTCTCTCTCTCTCTCTACAACTGCAAACTACAAAATCTACAAGGATTAGAAGTCCCGCCTCCATCTCTATTCTCGTTCTCAACTCTGAACTTGCCCTAGTCTCTCTCTCTCTCTCTGCCCCGCCTCCACCTCTATTCTCATTCTCAACTTTGAACTTTGTTACAAACCAAATTTCCCCAACCCAAATTCGATCCCTTCCAAACAACCACCAAAACCAAATTTCCTCACATCCCACCAATTCAAAATATTGTGTATTTCAAAGTTTTGGATTTATGCTATGTTTTATCTAATTACTCTCATCTACAGAGCCGATTTTTCATAACCCATTTATGATTTCCCATAACTAAGCTCTGATTTAGGGTTCTGTAGAACAGATTGTTCAAAAAATCAAAACCCATATCTTTCAGTTTCCATGTTCCAGTTCTGGTTCGCCGTTCGCAAGCTTCAGCCGCTCTCTCAACTCTCAAGCTTGCCCCCTCTCTCTGCAACTGCTAACCTGTGTGTATGGGTTTTGTTTTAATTTTTTTTCTAAATCAACTAATCAAGGTCTGTAATTATCTTGTTTTGCAAACTAATCAAGCTCTGTAATTAATTAATTTTAATCATTCCAAGAAATAAAATTAATTTCTATTCCAAAATTTTCATTCCAAATTTTCGTCCCAAACATGTTTTGTTTTCGTTTCAGACACCACACTACAAAACACTTAATCTATTCTAAGCTAAGCTAAAATACTTTCCAAACCGCCCTTAGCGTCTCCCCATAAAAATCTGATTGCACCAATGAATGGTATATATATACATATAACAAAAAAAAAAACGAAAAAAGAATGGGGCACCACCAGGAAAGGAAAAGAAAACCAAAACAGTTAACAAGCCATCACAATCAGAACATAACCCCCATAGGAAGACAATGGACAGAAATTTATCTGTTACATAAACTAATTTCATTCCCAAACCAGTCCCTAATACATAACAATTGACTTTTCTAACAATACAAGTGTTTGAAGAAAAAGAAGAGAACACAAAGATTGAAGTAAATAACAAATAACCCATCAATTATTAATATTCCATTTGCACCTGTAACAAGAGCTAGCAGTGGTTGAAGAAGAACGAATCAAGTGTCAGTGCCTTTAATTCACTCCTCTTCATTTGCATCTATCTAAACTTGTACACTTCTATTGGCAGTTCCTGCACTAACTAGTCCCTCCATTGTCAACTTTCTCTTCCTTGAGCGCACTAACATCCTTAACGGGGTTTGTTTCCATCTTCGGGGGACCAGAGTGCCTGCGTGGCCAAGCTGGGGAAGACGGGAATGAGAGCCGCTTCTTTGCAGAAACTGTCGAATCCTTCTCTGGCGTCCCGTTATTTTCGAATCCCGATGGGCTCGACAACCGGGACTTGGCTTTTGCTGACTTTGTGGGTGCCATGTAACTTGGAAATGCAGGTGAGCTTGCAAGGCTCTCGTCGTCCCTCACTGATGACCCTGCAATGCTGTGCCTCCTGTACCTCTCCGACTGGGCACTTAGCATGCTCCTCGAGTCGTCATCCGTGCCACACACACTCACCTTTGAACTTGCTGGCCTCATTTTTCCTGATACTGGTGATGGTGTCGGAACCTTGGAAGTGGGAGTCGAAGGTGATTGGCGGCTGGGAGGACGGCTCTGTTTTTGGCCAGTTGGAGAAGGCTTGTTGTCAAGGTTGAGATCGCGACGAGAATAAGATTTTGTGATTTCTCCAACAGAAATGGCACGGCTGGTTGCGCTTTTTATAGAGGCATGGTCACTGTTAAGTTCTTTGTCGACTGTGCTTCTATTTTCCCATGGCCGGGCTGCCATCCATCTCTCTAACCAGCTCCATCCCCAGTGGGGATTGACCGGATCCATGAATGTCGGATTAGCAGATTTTGAATTGTTCTTCCACGTTTGCTGTTGTAGAAAGATTAAATCCATGTTAGTTTCAAGAGCATCTTCCATTCAACATGGAGAAAGAACATCTTCAGCATCAACAATTTTCCTGTCATTCTCTTTTTTTTTTTTAAAAAAAAAAACATGGTGGGCCTATTTGGTACTCCTAAAAGCTAGATACAGGTGAACATTAGCATCTCTCACATATCCTATGAGAGTGGAAGTGTTATTACACTGGGTTAAAAAAATTGATATTGGAGAATTAAGTCGCTCTTATAATCTCCTTTATAAAGCATGATCATGAAAATTTAAAAAATTAAGATCAGGGCTATAAAGCTTCCACTATCTGTCAGCTCAAGTGGTATCTCCTGCCACTGCCAGAGGTGCAGGGTTCAAGTTCTAAATAGAAATTCAGGTATGTGTTGTAAAAGACAAGGCTCATTTCAATGCGATACGAGAAGTACATAGGACTTATTTGAAAGTTATATATATCACGAAGGATCAATTCAATTATCATGGGAGTTTTACTTAATAAAGAGACCCAGCTCCACTTAATACTATTACAAAATCTTCAACCCTCAACCTCTATCAATGACGATATTTCAATGCCAACCCTAGTCCACTTAACCAAGTAGTTTCATGGGGTTTTTGAATTTATAAGATTTGCAACAATTCAACTTATAATTTTGTATCTAGCATGGGAAAATGGAGAATATGCAACTATTTTCCATATCTAAATCCATTATGATACATGGCCTTAAAATTGTGCATATTGAAAGATTAATTAGTATTCATCTTCAAAGAATCTTAGTATTACAAAATAGAATAAAATAAAGAGAAGGATAATAAGATGTAACACATTACTTGTAGTTTTTTCCCCCCTTATACTATTTAAGGCACAAACAAATTGTATGTGCCTCCTCACCAATCAAAACTCAGAAATTTACTAATTTAGCATAGCAAATAATTTTGAGAAAATTATCACGAAAACATTGGATGAAGTTATGCAGAACAAGAATAGTTCTGTACCTGGTGGGAGTATGCATAAGCCAATGCTCTTTCCCTTCTTATAGCAGCCTCCTGCTTGCTCTGTAGCTTTGCTTCAATTTGCTCCTTGGATTTGCTACTATCGTCCCAATTTTCGCCACTCTGTTGAAAATATATCTTTAAAAATATTTTCTCAAATTTGGCCAAAATTAAGCAATTCAAATTATTAAGCTTTGTGCTAGGCTAGGTCTGTAGAAATACTCAAATATATATATTATATATATCATGGAATGAACCATGAACATGATGGCAGAGCAGAAGAGTTAACAAAATATAGAAGTGTCAACAGGTCACTCACAGAAATTCGCAACTTCTCAAACTCTTTCTCATGCTTCTGTTGTAGCTGTCTCTGGAGAGCTTGGTTCTCCTCCGTCATTCTGATCCTCCTTGCACGGATCTGAGATTGCACACGAGCCAGAGTCTGCATGCATCGTAAGGTGGTTGTTGCCTGACGCTTGACAGAATGCCCTTGTAGCATAGATTTCAACCTCACCAGTCCTCTCAAAGCCCGCAATGCTCTCCTTGCCTGGAAAACAATGAACCCCAAAAAAGAAACATCTTCTAATCACAGCTCATTTGCTCATGAGTGACTTTCCACAGCAGGGCTGTGATTATAAATTATTATTTACTCCTATGTCCTATCCAAGGTTATTTTTTTAAAAAAAATACCTATTTCTATCTTCTGTGAACATTTCAATTAGATGATGGAAACAATCATTCTCACACAGGAAAATAAAATACCAAGTATCCACGGAATGCCGTTTGAATCATGATTGCTGCTACTTCCTCCTTTGATTTACCGGAGTAATGAGCAGTGGATGTGAGCCGAACAACCTCCGCAGCAGCCTGAGCGGCTGCAACTGCTGCCTCCGCAGCCACGGCAGTGGCCAGTGCAACAGAATATGCATGCTTGCTCTGCTCATTCTCTGCTTCTGCAACAGAATATGCATGCTTGCTCTGCTCATTCTCGGCTTCTGCATTAGAATACGTACGCTTGCTCCGCTCATTCTCAGCTTCTGCTAATTTCACCTCCTCGATGGGAGGAGGAGAAGGGATGGCCGTGGCAGTTTCTGCAGGTGCAGAATCCAGATCCAAGCTCTTGCGTTTCCCAAACCATTTTCTCTTTGATTTAGGAGTTTTCTGGTAATAAATTACACAATGTTCATCACAACTTGACAGAAATCACAAATATATATATATATGAAAGTTGAAATCATCCAAAACCTTATCTTTCTTCTCCTTGGGATCAGGACTCAGGACTTTCTTAACCGCAGAAAGCCAACTGCCTTTCTTCCCCATTTCTTACATCTTGTAAAAACAAAACCAAGCCAAATGAGATCATAAAACAACTTGTAAAAACAAAAGCCAATCCATTGAAATTACAACGCAAATGAGATCATATAAACAACTTTTCTGACATTTATTAAGAAACCCTATCAACTAAAATGTCACTTAAAGAATTGCATTTCCAATATAAGATATAAACCATAAACTTCAATAAATTGTATGCTGCTGAGATTAAACTTACCCAGTTACACAATTCTAATTAAACCATTATTTTTGTTTAAGAAATTCAAATATTAATGACAGATCTATAATAATACAACCCATAAAATGTCCCCTATCATTTTGAATGAGAAAATGTGAGGTAAAAACAAAAAAAAAAAGTATAGATAATTCCCATTCCATAAAAAAATAAATAAATAAATAAATAAACACAGACACACACACACACAAACTTTCCAAAACTTGTCCAATTCATTATACAAACAACAAAGGGTATCACAGCCAATGTTTATAAATCAAACCCAGTCCAATTTTTCGTATTTTAAGAACATTAGAGAGAGAGAAACCACAAAACGGTGTTGAAAAATGAAAGCCAATACTATCTTTGGAATTCAACACATAGTTCAAACACCAAATTGGTGCAAAACCCAGATGTTTGGATTGCAAGATCTTCAAACAAAAACAGGAAACCGAGTCCATATTTTCCAATTTGAGAAACTTCATTAGAGAGAGAGAGAGAATGGAAGAGATGTGAAAAGAAGAAAAAAAAAATTGTAATTTTTGCTGTTTCAAATTCATTGGCAAGAGATAACAATATGCATACCTGCAACTAGAAATTGCCAGATCTCTGCAAGTTTAGATCTTTCCTTTCTCTCTGTCCAAACAAGCCAACAAAAAAAATATCAAAGGACTTGAAATCACGGGTCTCTGAAGAATATGAAGAGAGAGAGAAAAATCAGATATGGTCAAATCTTTGCTAAAGAAAACTTACAAAGTTTGAGAGATGAGGAAGCAAAGAATCACGAGAAGGGTATTATTGGAATTTAGAAATTTTGAACGAGTGGGGCCCACGGATTCTCAGTACCGTTTTCTAACAACACGACAGCAAACAACCTCGCAACCTTGCCGTTTTTCACTTTTCCCAAAACAACTGTAGTTTAATAAATATGAATCTCGTGTTACATTAACTACGACGGTTTAAGTTAGGACCAATAATTGGAAGGCACGTCAGAGTAATCAACACATTTTATTTTTCTTAGTAATATAAAATAAAATGGTTTGATTGGACGGATATTTAATATTTTGTTTTTTTGTTGTGTTAATATTTTGTACAAAATATTTTTCTAAGGGTAATATTGTATTTGTAGAATATCATCCCACTTGTTTCATTTTAAAACAGAATCACGACTAAACTAGTGGACCTATTTAATCCAAGTTTGATTTATTTATAGTACGTACTTAGCATTTCATGTGGATCAGAACAAAACAAAATAATAATTTCTATAAAAGAAAATTGATCTAAAGCACTTGGCAAAGAAAGGATGGTCCATCATCAGGTATAATCTTTATCTCGTGATTTTATTTTAAGGGTACTAAAAAATAAAAAGTTGAAATGAATGAAAGAAAAATGAAATTTTCAACATACATTTTATTAGCATGAACTATTTTTTAAGGAAGTTGTGAAATATTACCATTTCATGATTCAAAAAAAAAAAAAAAAAAAAGTACTACTGTAAATTCATAAAAAATCAAAAATTAAAATTTTGTTAGTGTTTGCTGTAAGATTTTACAAAAAGAAAGTTAGTTATAAAAAAATATTTCTTTCTTCAAAATTTTCTTTTTCATGCTATTCAACCCTTATAAATGTTTATAAATTTTTTTTTTTTTTTTGAACCTTTTTACTATTTTCATTGTTCACAATCCTTATTATGTGATCTAAGATCTGATATATATTGGTTTAATTTACATAAAATTAATGATACAATGCTTGTGAGTTATATGATACAGAGTATCACAACTCTTTGGAAGAGACCATTAATATATATATTTTTTCTTTTCGAAATGTACTTCAATCAAAAATTATTTATTTATTTATTTATTTTTTCTAAAACATTATCGAATAACTTAGTTCATCGTTATAACAACTTCCCTTCAAACGGAGTGTGAAGAAAAGGAGGAAAATCTTCTGACCGACCTCCTTTGGTATAACCATTATGGCTTTTACTTCTCCACCTCAAAGACTACCTATAAAAAGAGGGACACAAATATTAGATATACATGTATACATACATACATATACACAGAGTATCACAACTCTTGGAAAGAGACCATTAATAATTTTTTTTGTTTTTTTTTTTTTTTGAAATGAACTCCAATCAAATGTGATTTTTTATTTTTTTTATTTATTTTTTGTCGAAACATTATGGAATAGCCTAGTTGATCGTTCAACAACTTCCCTTCAAAAGAAAGAAAATCTTCTGACCGTCCTCCTTTGGTATTAACTATTCTTGCTTTTACTTCTCCGCCTCGAAGACTACCTATAAAATGGGGGGGACACAAATACTGATATACATGTGTGCATATCTATATATATATATATTGTTGTGCATATCACGTTGTTGTGTCTAGGCCCTAGGGCTATCACGTTGTTGTATCTAGGGCAATAGACTCCACTTGGTCACTGATGGAAGACTCCTTAAATAAGAGGATAATGTGGGATCATGTTCGTTAATGGTAGCAACTAGCAACCCATATCCTTATTTATATCAAAATATTATTAGATCAGATAATGTTCCAAAGAGATAGGCATGCTTTGGTAGGTCATATTAATGACATCACATCTTACTTCATTTCCTCACATACAGACATCAAATAAAACCCCTTTTGTATAAAAATTTGTGCACAAAATATCTCTCTTATTTACAGTACATAATTTCTCAACATCTGAAAAATATGTAAAAACTATTTCAAGGTATCTCTTGATGGTCAATTTTGACCAAACCTTCTTTAAAGTTCCAAAATACTCTTTTTCTTTGTCCACAAAGAGTTTTTGTTTTTTTTATTTTGTCTTAAGGATATTTTAGGTATTTTAATAGTCAAAAAAATATTCTTATTCACTCAATTTGAAAAATGCGT
Source organism: Cornus florida (assembly GCF_030987335.1). Taxonomy (NCBI): domain Eukaryota; kingdom Viridiplantae; phylum Streptophyta; class Magnoliopsida; order Cornales; family Cornaceae; genus Cornus; species Cornus florida. The sequence continues at coordinate 71,053,529 of NW_026775576.1, read as the reverse complement.
GATTTTTATTTTTTTATTTTTTAACACCAGGGTGGTTTTAGCACATGGTACGTAAATCGCCTTTTTATTTTTTTATTTAAATTGGATAAGAGTCCCTCTAGAAATTGTTGTGCATCACCCTTATTAATGCATTGAATTCTAATGTGAGTTTCACATCATGCAAAGACTTTATTTTCCAATATTACTAATGACATGATATTAATAATTGGTTAAATATTAATACATGATGAGAATAAAATAATTTGAAATTGACCAACCAATCAAGATAACTGTGAGTCCCTTTTTCAAAACCTAGAATACAGGAGGTAAATATGACGACTTTGTCATTCAGTTAGTGAATGATGATCACGATCCCTCTAATTCAAATATTAGTGATCGACATTCGTGTAACCAACCTAATCCCGAGATGACAATAAATACTATCGTGTGACAATTAATGAGGTACGGGACAAAATTCTCAAATATTCAATACAGATTTATTTTTTTTGTTATACGATTTCAAGCACTGACTTAAATGTTAAAGGGTCATCGGTCGACACCTCACTGATGACATAATTTTTATTGTTTTCCAGATAAATACCGTCATTCCGAGCCTCAAAGATTTTGACATTAACAATATGTTAAAAAAAAAAAAAAAGTTTTATTAATGACATTTCGTTTTTTGGGACCGACATGATTGTGAGTGCTGTGAGAAAACAGATGGTTATGTAGGCATTAAAGGGGAGGGTCATAATATGTAGGCATTAAAGTGGAGGGTCATAATGAAGGGGGGGTATTGCTTCATAATGAATTTCACATGATTCTTTACCGTTACCTCTCCCATTAAATTTAGGTCCTCCCTTTCAGTCACCCTTTGTAGGTCATTGTACTGTTTACACTTTAAATGCTTTACTTGTTAGTTACTTACAAATTTTGCAAAGTCTACTCGTCCCAATTGGCCTGTCCCACCCCATATATGGATAGGGAGAGTGTTGACTAATAAGAGCACAGTAACCACTCGACAATTTAAAATTTTCTATTATATGGTCCAAAGTTGTTTCCCATCAATTACAAGTGATGTTTGAGTCGATTCAAAGTCTATCATATCTTAATCAGTTACACGTGATATATGAGTCGATCCAAAGTTATCAAGTTTTGATCGTTATAAGGTCCTCCCACCATCGGGATAGACACGTAAATAAATATCACAAGATTAGTTACACCATTTTTAATAACTTAAGCTTTTAGAGAAATAGTAATTAACATGATAATAGTAATATAAATGCCACACGGGTTCCAGTTTGACATGCGAGCTTATCTCTCCTACTTGAATGTTATATATATATATATATATATATATTGATGAAGGATTTATATATTTAAGTTACACCCACTTTTAGAGTAAATGGTGATTAACATGGTAACATATTAGATCAAAAAAATGCCACACGTGATTGGAGAATATTTTCTTAAAGGTGCATTCGGCTGCATGGAATTGGAGACTTGTGGGATTTGAAAAAAACAATTAAGAAAATTGAATGAAATTTTTATAAAATTCCATTAATTTCAATTCCAATACTCTAATTTTATGTAACTGAACACAGTGAATTAAATTTCAATGATAATAACATAACTAAAAGACACCTATTCTAAAAAATTTCAGACTTCTTCTCTTTCAAAAGGCGGCAGCAACTTGAAGAAACATCAATATACTCACTCTGTCAACCTGCTCTTAACTCTGAGTATCATACTTCCCACAACATGTAACACTGAAACTCTAAACAATAATCAAATTTAAAATTTCATGATGAATGTTCTTGAACTACAGATGTAATGAACTAACAAAATATAAAAGCATATATATTTTTATACAACAAATTCTTAGGAGTTTTCCTTCATGCGCCTCAATAATCAGGGATGGAGGCGAAACGATAGCCTTGGGCACCCCTCCATGAATAATATGCAATTCGAGTCTCGTAAAATCCTCCAGCCATTAGTTGGTTCAGTACTTAAACAGGCAGTTGCTCCAGCTACTGATAGGCAAGACAACTAACTAGAGCATGCATAACTACAGAGAGCTATTTGGTGGACTAAAATATGTAGGTTCCGAATCATAATAGTTCAGAACACACAGGATAAACACAAAACAAAAATCAGGGCCGTTGTTATATCAATCAAAACCGTGTTGTCATCTTTCTTATTACAAGGAACTTTTTATTGACATAAAGGGCGCATTCGCTGTAATAGCAGCGACAATGGCAGTAGGAGTGACAGTTGGCAATTTAGGTGCCGAACCTTCTCTCTATGTTACTCTCCTAAATTCGAAAGCAATTACAGACTTGCAGTTCACAACTCGGGTTGAGAACTTGTTGCACTTTCAGTTCAAAATTCATAATTACAGAGTACTTTTTTATCCACGTCGAATAAAAAATGAAGAGTTTCATGAATAAACAAGGTATTCAAGTGAAACCCATGTGATGCCATAGGCTATAGAATTGTAATGAATTAATTTTATAGAGTGCTTTGCACACAAAGTACTTTCAAATCCTGCTCTTCCTCCATGTTCTCTTAATTTAATACACACTTGCCAAAATACAAGTATATCAAACTAAAAGAATTATCAGTTATCATATTGTTAATTTACTTCTTTAGCAACTAGGGGTTGTTTTGGATGTTCCGAAATAATTGATCCCATTTCGTGTGCAGCATTTTGAAACACAAGCTCGTACTGTAATTCAAGGAACCAATAATACAGGCAGGTTTTGGTCAGGAATTTTTTATTTTTTATTTTAGTCAACAATGGTGGTGTCGGGCCTCTTTAGAGTACCCCATAATTCACCACCAAGTACATGCAATCCTCCCGTCCCACATGCACCGAGCAATTACTGAGAAAATTCCTAGGGTCAGGATTTCCTAGCTCAAAATCTTAAATTCAAAAAAGGGGCTACGTTCAATTAGTCAAAACTAACAATTTTAATTTAAAGAAAGGCAAACATGGAAGACATAGATATCTGTAAAACAGAGCCGATTGTATAATTAGCGATTCACTATTAAATAACACAACCAATAAATGAAAATGAGCTGGTTTACCTGGGAGGAAGGTGTTGGAAAAATATATGCTTAATGTGACTTTTAAGATATAACAACCCTTATACTAAAATGTCATGAGATAATTAACAATATGCTAAGAAATCATTAATTAAATATGCAACTCTATATTTAATTAAATATGCAAAATAAAGTAATAAAATAATAATAATATACAAGGAATGAACCTGGACCGAGGCTAGTATTGGATACTATGTCCTTAAGACAGATTCGCCCCGCTATGGTGCTAACGGACTCAGTGGCGTCTATCTCCCAGGATACAACGGTCTACATCCACCAGTAGCAGCACTACAAACTCGTGGATACGGCGAACCTCCTCCGTGTAATACTCTCTCTGACTCAAAAATGCATCTATATACTATATAAATACTGAATTGGGTGTAATCCGAACCAAATGGTTCGGACCAATCTTAATATTGCTCGATGAAATTGGATTAAGGTCTAAGTGGCTCGAACCACTTAACCTATGGTTTGAACCCACTTGGGTTAGGTTCAAGTCTAGAGAGGGAGAAAGAAGAAAATGGAAATGAACCACTTGCAAATGATCCAAATGGGGGTATTTATAGAAACAGAAATGCCTTTTCGGATTGGGTGCATCTCTTCATTATTGGACATAACCATTACAATAGGTTGCAATGGTTCACATGGTGTCTGTTCACCAATAGACACATCCATTCCAATAGGTTGCAATGGTTTACATGGTGTCTGTTCACCAATAGACACATCTATTCCAATAGGTTGCAATGTGCCTTTTCGAGTGGGTGCAATCATGGGTTATGATGGTTCGGAAAAAGGTGTAACCCTTTGAAAAAATTAAAAAGTGGTTTTTTAATTTAAAAGGTATAACCTTTTAGAAAAACTAAAATATGATTTTTTAATTTAAAAGGTGTAACCTTTTAGAAAAACTAAAAAGTAGTTTTTTAATTCAAAAAACCAACCACCCAAAAAACCCACTTATTTGTGAAACCCATTTAAATAAGTCTAGCCCAAAATTAGGCCCAATCCAAAATTCCAAAAAAGAATAATCTGGACTTTACAATTAGGCCCAAGCCCAAGCCCAAGCCCAAATCCTAAACTCAGCTTATTTATATTTCAATTTGTTTCAACATTTTTTCCACGTGGAACAAACACTTCTCACATTTTGCATACCCATTTACTCATTTAGGCTTATCAAAATACCACACTTTGGAGCTAATTTCTCATTCATTGGGAAACGGATTTCAGAAAGTAAATATATTACGTTCATCTCCTTGCGGAGAGAAACGCGCTTGTCTAGAGATCCGTAAAAAATTATTAGCGGAATCTATTTCAAATTTCATCCAAAGTTTATGTTTTTAATGCCCCCGTTTCCAACAGAAGGCGAGGATTCCAAGTCCTCGAAGGCCATAAGCTTGGGACAGTTCTCCTCCAATGTGACCTGTGAAGATGAAGAAGGATAGAAAGAGAAGCATGCATCCAAGACACAGCAGGAAAAGCGCGAGGGCAATGGATTTCAAAGGGATTTTATCAAAGGATTTCGGTGCAAATTCAAATCTACGGTCGTGTTGCCCACCACTACCATAATCATCATCATCACCAGCAAGACGACTGTATTGAACATGCCGCTTAGATGCCATTCCAGTAATTCCAACTCTTAAATGTTCACAATCTGTCGACAAACACCTGAAGCCTTCAAGTTAGAATCGTAGCATGCAGCTTCAAACATCAAATGAACATAAAGACATCAAATGCAGGATATGAATGAGAACATTATAATGCGGGTCATAAGTTATACGTGTGTTTCGTCCAACCATGTCTAGAACTTCAACAATAAAGTAAAACACACAGAGGAACACGAGAACATTCAATTAAAAAATGAATGCCAACGGTTCAACAGCAGAACAAAAACAGAATCGAGAAAATAAATAAATAAAATTGACACCATGAATAATCAGGACTTCGTAATTGGGAATAAATTGTGTCATTTGGGAGTTTTCACTAGAAAATCAAAGTTTTTAGTTGTTTCTAATTATCCAGTAGGATTTCCATCTTTTAACAATGACCCCAAGTTTATTGATGGATTTTTGCAATGTGTTCCAATACTAAAGCCGATTTACAATTTAGGGTTCTTGCCAGAATCTGAATGCAGCCGACTAGTAACTAAATCCGAACCCATGCTTGTTTGTGCATCATTTCATTTTCATATTCTCATTTCAAACACACGCACACACAATATCATGTTAAATTCGTTAATAGTATAACAGGCCATACACATTATATACCCTACCAATAATATTCATTTCTGAAATGAAATTGTATACCAAACATGCTGAAAAATCCTCTACCATAAGGCTCCGTTTGTTTCGGCGAAAAATATTTTTTCTTTTTCAGGTAAAATATTCTTTTATTTTTACTTTATCGGTGTTTGACAAAGGTTTACGTAGAGCTCGTATGAGAGTTGGTTTGACTGCCCTAATTATGGCAGAATATTTCAGAGATGTTAATGAACAAGACGTACTTCTATTTATTGACAATATCTTCCGTTTCGTCCAAGCAGGATCCGAAGTATCTGCCTTATTGGGTAGAATGCCTTCCATTGTGGGGTATCAACCCAGATTGAGGTCGAGTCCATCTGGCGGGGCATGTAAAATAACTTGCCAAAAATTGATAGATAAGTTATTTTTGGTAAATTTTAATATTTTTTTTCTTCCTAAATATTTTAGGACAACCAAACACCATAAAATAAAATAAAAATTTCTTAAAAATATTTTACGTCCAAACAAACGGACGGAGAATGACACGAGTAGGAATAAAAAACACAATTTCAAACTAAAACCCTAAAAACCCAAATCAGAAACAATATTAAGATCCATTATATATCTTAATCTAAGAATACAAATATGCAATCACTTTAGAGCCCTAAACACAAATTAATTATATATAAGAAACATTATGCATCTATAAATTAATGTATTATTCTAACCAAGAGGATCAATTACATGCAACGCAGCAAAAATTGAGTTCCATAGACATATTTATCACTGTAGTTTGTAGCTGCATTGCATCTTACCAGAACACACACACGCAAACATGTATGTAGACAATTACATAGATATATGTGTGTGTGTATATATATATTAAACCTGAGGAAGGTTGAAATTGTAAGAATCTAATAAAAATCTTACCTTGAGACGAAGAACAAATGAGGAAGCACGCATGAAAGACGAAATATCCCCCACACAGTGGGCCTCCTCTGGCACGAGGCATGACTTGGAAAGTCTTGTGTTGAAAATTGAAATCAAACAAGTGCCGCTAAGGTAAAACAAAATTTTCAACAAATTTGTTCTAATTTTTAATAAATTTATTTTATATTTTTAATAGGGAAAAAACACGTTTATTTTAGAATAACATTTACAAGCGTTAGTTGAAATTTAGAATAAATTTGTGAAATTTTTTATGTTAAGGAATGTGTAACTTTCACATTCTATGCATCTAGATATTTTAAAATTTTAAGGATATGTATCATAGATATGGACACCATGCGACATGAATACTTAAATATGCTAAATAAAATATATATATATTTATATATATATATCTATATTTATACTATTATTAAATGTGGAAAGAGTTTAAGTGTTTCAGTATTTCAGTATTTATTTATTTATCTATACTATTATTAAATGTGCAAAGGGTTTCAGTGTTTAAGTATTTCAGTATTTATTTATTTATATAAAAAAAAAGTTTATTAATTGATATAAATATAGTTTCTATAAAACTCTAAAATTACCTAATAAAATCAATCACAACAAAAAATATTTATTAATTGATATAAAAAGAATAGTTATTTTTTATGAATAATTATCACAATATAATTGGCCCGGCCCAGTTAGGGGAGGATACATGTCATCATTCTATTAATCCAAGAAGGTTCTTGGGTAAAATACAGAAGCTCTCTAAAGAGTTTCGGTATTTATTTATTTTTATAAAAAAATATTTATTAATTGATATAAAAAGAGTTTTTATCTATATCTATACTATTATTAAATGTGCAAATACTTTTAGTATTTATTTATTTATATATATATATATATATATATATATATTTATTAATTGGTATAAAAAGAGTTTTTATAAATAAAAAAAATCAATAAAATTCAAATTAACCTATTTATCTATTTATTACTATGATTTTTTTAATAAAAAAATCTAATTAGACAAAAATTATTAATATATAAAATATTTATTAATTAATATATAAAATAAATTAATTTTTCTAAAACTCTACCAGAAATTAGCTTTTATTATGAGTTTATAATAAAAGCTAATTAGGCAAGGACATATTTAAGGAAAATAAAATAATTTTTATCAAACTCTATCACAAATTAACTATTTTATTTTTAAAAAAATTCTATCACATTAAACAAAGATATATTTAAAGAGTGTCTATAAAACTCTACACAAATTACCTATTTATCTATTTACTATGAGACAAGTATTATTAATATAAAAAATTATTTATTAATTGATACAAAAAGAGGTTTTAAAATTGTTTATATAAAATTCTAATACAAATTACCTATTTATTTATTTATTATGAGTTCTCTAACGAAAGGAAATCTAATTAGACAATAATTATTAATATAAAAACTATTTATTAGTTGATATTAAAAAGAGTTTCTATGAAACTCTAACTCAAATTTCCTATTTATTTATTTATTATGAGTTTTTAATAAAATAAAATCTAATTAGACAAGAACTATTCAGATTAAAAATATTCTTTAACCGATATAAAAAATAAAATAATTTTTCTAAAACTCTACCACAAATTACCTTTTATTATGAGTTTTTTTTTTAATAAAAGGTAATCAAATTAGACAATAATTATTAATATATAAAAATATTTATTAATTCACATAAAAAGAGTTTTTAAAATATTTTCTATAAAACTCTAACACATATTACCTATTTATCTATTTATTATGAGTATTTTTAATAAAAAATATAATTAAACAAGAATATATTTAAAAAAATAAAAAAATTCTATAAAATCTACCACAGATCAGTATCACATTATTTATTTATTATAAGTTTTATAATAAAATAAAATCTAATTAGACAAGAATTTATTTAAACAAAATAAAATAATTTCTATAAAACTCTACCACAAATTTGTTATTTTATTTTTTATAAAATTCTATCACATATAACCTGTATTTATCTATTTATTATGAATATTTTTACAAAAATATATAAAAATATTTATTAATTCATATAAAAGGTGCTTTTAAAAGATTTTCCATAAAACTCTAACACATATTACCTATTTCTCTATTTATTATTAGTTATTTTAATAAAAGAAAGAATAATTAAACAAGAATATATTTTAAAAAAATAAAAAATTTCTATAAAATATATCACAAATTAGATGTTTTATTTTTATAAAACTCTATCACATTAATTATTTATTATGAGTTTTTTAATAAAAAAATCTAATTAGACATGAATATATTTAAACAAAATAAAATAATTTATATAAAACTCTACCACAAATTAGCTATATTATTTTCTATAAAAATCTATCACATATATCCCGTATTTATCTATTTATTATGAATATTTTTATAAAAAAATAAAATAATTTCTATAAAACTCTATCACAAATTATCTATTTTATTTTCTTTAAAACTTTGTCACATATAACATGTATTTATCTATTTATTATGAGTTTTTTAAAAAAAGGACATCTAATTAAACAATGATATATTTAAAGAAAAAAAAAAATTGAAAGAGTTTATGTAAAACTCTAACACAAATTACCTATTTATCCATTTATTATGAGTTTTTTAATAAAAGAAAATATAACTAGACAAGAATTACTAATATAAAAATATTTAATAATTGATATAAAAAGTAAAATAATTTTTTTTTTAAACTTTACCACAAATTACCTTTTATTGTGAGTTTTTTAATAAAGAAAATCTAATTAGATAAGGATATATATATTTAAAGAAAATAAATAATTTATTTAAAAATCTACCACAAATTACCTATTTTATTTTCAATAAAACTCTATCACATTCGACAAATATATATTTAAATAGTATTTATAAAATTTTAACACAAATTACATAAACTCTACCACAAATTAACTATTTTATTTTCTTTAAAACTCTATCACAGATAACAAATTAGCTTTTATTATGAGTTTCAGTATTTTAGTATTTCTGTATTTTATTGTTTATATAAAAAAATATTTATTAATTGATATAAAAATAGTTTCTATAAAACTCAAAAAATTACTTAATAAAATCAATCGCATTTAAATATTTATTAATTGATATAAAAAGGTTTTTATAAAATTAGTTTCTATAAAACTCTAAAAATTACCAAATAAAATCAATCATAATAAAATATTTATTAATTAATATAAAAAGAATAGTTTTTTAAGGATAATTATCATAATATAACCAACCTAGTTATAATTATGTCATTATCTGATTATCAGGAGGAGACACATGTCGTTATTCTATTAATCCAAGAAACCAATAAATAAAGGCATAGAAAAAGGAGGAAGGGGTACAGAAATTGACAATTCTAGAAATTTAGGATTGCAGAGTAAAATACAGAGTTTCTGGAGAAACTCAGAAGTCTAGAATTTCGTATTAAAATACATAAGCTCTGCCAAATAATTTAAGTATTTATTTATTTATATAAAAAATATTTATTAATTGATATAAAAATAGTTTTTATCTATACTATTATTAAATGTGCAAAGAGTTTTAGTATTTCCGTATTGATTTATTTATTAAAAAATATTTATTAATTGGTATGAAAATATTTTTTATAAACAATAACTAAAAAAAAAAAAAAAAACTCTATAAAACTCTAAAATCTACCTAATAAAATTTAAATTAACCTATTTATCTATTTATTATTAAGAATTTTTTAATAAAATAAAATCTAATTAGACAATAATTATTAATATAAAAAATATTTATTAATTGATATATAAAATAAAATAATTTTTCTAAAACTCTACCACAAATTAGCTTTTATTATAAGTTTCTCAATAAAATTAAATCTAATTAGATTATGATTTATGTAAAGAAAATAAAATAATTTCTAAAAAACTATATCAGAAATTACCTATTTTATTTTCAATAAAACTCTATCACATATATTTAAAGAGTTTGTATAAAACTCTAACAAAAATTACCTCTTTATCTATTTATTATTGGTTTTTTAATAAAAGAAAATCTAATTAGACAAATATTATGAATAAAAAATTATTTATTATTTGATATAAAAAGAGGTTTTAAAAGAGTTTTTATAAAACTCTAACGCAAATTACCAATTTATCTATTTATTATGAGTTTTTTAATAAAAGAAAATCTAATTAAACAAAATTATTAATATAAAAAATATTTATTAATTGATATAAAAAGAGTTTTTAAAAGGGCTTTTATTAAACTGTAACATAAATTATCTATTTATTTATTTATTATGAGTTTTTTAATTAAAAAAAATCTAATTAGACAAGAATAATTAATATAAAAAATATTTTTTAATTGATATAAAAAATAAAATAATTTTTGTAAAACTCTATCATATAAAAAAAGTTTTAAAAAGATTTTCTATAAAACTCTAACACATATTACCTATTTATCTATTTATTATGACTTTTTTTAATAAAAGAAAATATAATTAAACAAGAATATATTTAAAGAAAATAAAAAATTTCTATAAAATCTAGCACAAATTAGCTATTTTATTTTCTATAAAACTCTATCACATTATCTATTTATTATGAGTTTTTTAATAAAATAAAATCTAATTAGACAAAAATATTTTTAAACAAAATAAAATAATTTCTATAAAACTTTATCACATATAACCTGTATTTATCTATTTATTATGAATATTTTTACTGAAAATAAAATAATTTCTATAAAACTCTAACACAAATTATCTATTTTTATCAATTTTAAATATTTCAATATTTATTTATTAATATATAAAATTATTTATTAATTAATATAAAAAGAGTTACAAAAAATTGTAATTTTTTGTAAGGTTTATTGTTACAAGTTTCAAATTAACAATAAAAAAAAAATGAAAACAAAAATTCTAGAAGTTACAAAACATTCATTACGTGCATCGCATGTGCCTTTTCCTAGTGTATATATATGACTATACGAGACATGTACGGTGTGGCGTACGTATGAATTTTTATTTGTAAAAGAATATAATATAACTTTAATTCATTTGTAATTTTTATACTAAGAGTTGTGCTAACGTGATTTAGAAAATAAAATTATGTTATTATTGTAATAATTTTTAAATCATATATTTTAAATTAATAGGTATCATTTTATGCTTCACTTGTGCCATTTTTTTTTTAAAGAAAAAAGTTAAAAAATTGTTCATATTATTTTTAAGATTAGCGGGCATAACTACTATAACGATCTTGATTTTTCAAGTTAGTGCGTCCTGTGATGAACCGAAGTTTGACTCAATAACGGATCCGAATGCGGAAACGAAAATGGAAACCAAATCTCTAGAGATGCAATACATCTTTAAGATGCCAAAGTGACCTTCCATGAGGCCACGGAACTCAACGAGAATAACGCGGATGAAAAAGATCAAAAAAGAAAAAGACTAAATAAGCCCTCAAGGGCAAAATGGTCTTTTTACATGAACAATGTTTCTAGAAATGTACATCATCCCTAAGACATAATCATGACTTCTCATGAAGACACAGAAACAAAAGAAAAACAAGCGGAAGCGGCGTTTTAAAAACGGACAAGTTTAGCCCTAAGGGCAAAATAGTAATTTACAGCAAAATTTGGGTACTACCGAACACACCGTTGGAAAGATAATGAAAAATTAATCAAGTTAGACTCAAGAATCATTTGATTCGAAGTCCGGATGGAAGATAAAAGTCAAAACAAAGTTTTGACGTCGCTGCGGTCGTGAATAGTGTTTTGACAGCAATGAATAGTGTTTTGATAGCAGTGAATAGTGACCTGGGCAAAATGCTGAAAATCAGGTGCCGTTTTGAGATACTAAACGACATTTTTTGAAAAAACACGAAGAAGAAACCCCACTCAAAATAAATTTTCCAAACTGACTATGTCAAAAAAAAAATTTATTTTTGACGTGAAATCCCCAAAATGCCCCTATAACAGATTTTTATAAAAAGTGCATATGCGCACAAGAAATCAGATTTGACGTGAGATTTTTGAGACCAAGACGGCATTTTCTGAAAAAATGTTGTGTAGAAACCCCCCCTAAAGTCACGTTTTCTATGTGACCATGTCAAGGCCGAACAAAATAAATTTTCAAAATGCTCCTAGGTCAGATTAGGTCAAAAACGATGAAAAAAAATAAACAACTTTACACCAACTGTTCATTTGACCCTAAATGATGTTGTGCGCTAAAATGATCATGCACGCAAACGTATTTAGTGATTTTAAGCGCGTGGAAATGGTCCGCACCTCCCAAAAATGCCCGATGCAAAATACGACCTATCCAAACCTCAAAATACAAAGAAAATGCCTTAAATGGAAAACTTGAGACCAACAAGCATCAATTTCATACAAATGTGATATTTTGTGCAAGGTGAGCATTCACGCAAACGTAATATACATATTTACACGCGTTTCAATGGCCTACGGCCTCAATGGTTGCTAAATACAAAATATCACCTGTTAAACCTCAAAGTTTGCCAAAAAATGGCTTTTAAAAGAGAAACTTGAAACTATAATTACAAAATTGTTTTAAAAGACCGTTTGGCCTTTGGCCACACTTCATGCCTAAATAAAGAGACCCTATGGAAGTGCTAAAACGCACTTCCCACACCCCATGCAAATGTAGTGAAGTTACGACATGCCGTTTTTCTATTTTTCAATAAAATCACTTGAAGGTAAAAGTACTTAGATTACAAAATCAATGTCCTTGGCCCATGGCCTCATTACATATATGTCAAATATGTCTTAAAGAGTATATCAAAATACACTTTACATATTACAAAGAATAAACGGTATATTGAGCCTAGCTAAGTATTACAACTTTAAAAGTAAAACTCAAATATGCCAACACTTGCATGTGAACTAGAATACATTTAAAAGAACTCCAAATCAACAAAACGACCTAGGGATATTGTGCATCCCGAAACCATGTCTTTATACCTGAAACAGGTCGTATTCAACAAGGGGTAAATAACCTGTATTACTCGTAGGGAATGAGCATGCATAGATCTAACATTTTACAAGGTTATCACATTAATGTGAAACAATTCAAAAGGTTCATGCCACCTAATGTCAATGTTAAAAGTGAGACTCAGGAAATCATCCTAAACTACGTTAAAGCATTTCTAGCATAAATTACAATATTTATGCAATTAAACAATATAGAAGCATACTATATAACGCAATAAGATATAGATTCTCAATATTATTATTAACTTGAAATCTAAGATATGAAATCAACTAAAGTGGTTCATGCCACCTAGCGTCTATGTTCCAAAGCAAACTAAGGGATCATCTCAATTACATAAGTTATTGAAATAATAAATCCAAAGCATACAAGTATACAAGCAATAGTATACAAAACCATAAAAAGGCTTTATGCATCAATTCATAAATGACAAATAAGTCATGAATAACAACTTAGAATTTAATACGAAATCAAATAATGAAAAAACTTAGATATCAAATCGGATCAGACCGACAACCATAGTTATTTTGGGTTACTAGCCCGCCGGGGACTACCCTAGTGCGCACATGTGGGAAGAGCTAATCTTCCGCCCTAGAGCCATACTCTAGTCTTATCGATCAAACGATATCCCATGTTTCCAAAATAAACAAAATATGTTATAAAGTATATATATCATTATATATTTACAAGGTAATAAACTATCTACCATTCACAAACTAATTTTGGAAACACATAATAGATGCTCTAAGTCCACAACTACTATGGCATGACAAATGTCAAATTTTCAGAATGCGATTCGTTTCACATTATAATAACATCACATGTCGAATCTTTAGTGTGTGATTCGTTACACGCTATAAAAATATTATTCAATATGCAAAGTTTAATCTCATGAATCTAATAGAAGTACAAAATCATAATTTAAACAAAAAATTAACGTCAAATACATAATTAAATCTTTCTTTTTTTCCTGAATGGGGTGATGTTATAAACAAACAAAACATTACAAGTGCATAAGGAGGCATACCTCCTTTACAAATCAAGGACTAGAAAAAGCCCAATTCCAGTAAATACTGGCAAAATCAAATGAATTCAAAAACATTTAAAATTAAAAGACAAGAATAAATTCTTCAAGACTAAGATTGAGGAAAGACAAAGTCTCCCATACAATGGTCTTGGCAGCATATGAAGGTTGATCTTGAACTCCATCGTGAAGCATAGTATTTCTCACACTCCAGATTTTCCAAATAGTAGTTGCAAAAACTACAGAAAGAATTTTTGACTTTGTATTTTTCCCATAAACTTGTTGTTCAAACCATTCCACAATATCCCTGAGAGAATTAAAGATTGGCAAATTAGTTCTCATCAGCCTAAAACCAAACTAAATGAGCATAAGAGCATTTGCAGAATAATTGTTCATTTGTATTAACGTCCTTCCAACAGTTATGACAAATAGTTATTAAATATACCCCATGTTTCCGCAAATTGACCAATAATAGATTTCTATTGTGCAAAATAATACTTACCATTACTGAAATTCTAGGTCTGTAAAATCTCCACAATAAACTGTTCCATTTAAGCACATGACCTTTGTATCTACACACACTCCAAGCAGCTTTTAATGAGAACTGATTATGTTTCCAAACAATAAGATCATTCCCAGAATTAATCCTAATTCTTTGAATGATTTCCCTTACTTCCTCAGGAAAAAATTCAGGAATTTCCCATCTGTCATTCACAATAATGTTAGCAAGTCTAAGGTTTCTATTCATCTATCTCAATGTAGCAGCCCCAAACCTCTGAATCAATGATTGAGACTCACACCGTGGATGAGTTAACAGATTAAAAGTCTGTCCATCTCCTATCTTGAATTCAGAATTTTCTAAAACTAGCTGTTGCACTCCTATAATCTGTTTCCATAAAACTGAATCCCAGCCTTTTGGAATAACAGTCTAGAAATTTCCTTTTTGTAAATATACAGCCTGAAGCCACTTAATCCATAACTTGTCTTTCTTCTAAACAAAATCCCAGCTGTAATGACCCGGATTTTTCGGATAAATTTTTTTCCGTTGTCTTTTCCCTTCTGAGTTTGGTTTCTTGTCGATTAGTGTCGTCTTGAGTGCTTTGGAGTGATTTCCGAGACTCTTTTCTGTGGATTGACAACTTCTTTTGAGGACCGAGTCAATTTCGCATCTTTCGTTTTTCTGCACTATTAACTTTTCGTTTTTTTCCTATTTCGTCTTTTCCTCGTTTGTCACTCTGTTTGCGTAACCACATTTCTTGTGTTCAGAGTTGGTTTCTGACTTCACGTATCTTCATTCTCAGTGATTTCCATGAGATACGTATTTTTACTTTCGTGAGAAAGTACTCTGGTTGCTTCCGGTGCCCGTAGGGGCATAAATGCAAAATTCTTTGGAAACTTTTTCTCTTCTTGGGGTGTTTTTCATGAATATCTTTTGAAGATATTTTATTTCAGGGGTATTTAAGAAAATATCTTTTGGAAGATATTTTCATTCTGGGGCAGTTTCCCAGTTTTCACTTTTTAGAGGGGCCATTGTGCAATTAATGAAAGTTATTGCTCAATGCCTTGTTTTGAGCCTGGATCCTCGTATGAGATTCATTTTCACATTTCGTCGAGTCGTTGATTCTTAGAATTTCCTCCTGGACGATGTTTTCTAGTTTCAGGGTTTCTGGCCCCGGTTTGCGCCAAACTTGTTTTGGGCATAACTCTCTGCTCGGGACTCAGCTTTCAACGCTGTTTCTTCCATTGTTCATATTTTCTCATTTGGAATCTTTTTCATTCACAGATTTTTGCCGTTTGAGCGCGTCTGCTCAGATTTCACTTTTCCGGATTCGGCGGGGCCCGTTCGGGGCACTTTTTGAGTTTTTCTATAAATAGGGGGCCATTAAGTGAAAAATCAGATTTTTTTTCTCTCTCTCCTCTCTCATGGCCGGTCCAAGCTCTATCCATGGCTGCCATATTCTCTCTCCTCTTTTGGACTTCTTCCCTTCATTAAAAAGTGGTGATGCCTTTGTGTTTATTGTTTCCCTCAGCGAGGCCTTCGATTCCAACCGATTGGAATCTTGTTTTGGCCATTTCTTGAGTTTGGGTTTGAAGTCAAGTAGTGTTTTTGATGGGGCTTCCTTGGGATTCATGTTCGTGGTGTTGTCCTCGACAAAACCTAGGAGTTTCGTCGGATTCGGAGCCGATTTATTTTGGTGGGGATTTGGAGGTAGGGGGTGTCTTAGGATTATATTTGTGTTGTATTGATGATTATATGAGCTTATACAACTTGTATGCATGCTTTAGTTCAAGATCTAGAAATTAATTTAATTAATTTCTTTGTTTAAGGTTTAATTTCCATGATGATATGTAAATTGGAATTAGATTGTGACATGCTAGAAAATTTGGCTTTGGTATGGTTGTTGACATATATTAAATTTGGATCATTTGGTTAAGAATTACAAATTTTATTTAATATTTATCTTTGCTGAAAGTTTAATTCACATGGTCATAACAAGCATGAAATCAAGTTGTAATTTGATATTTAGATAGGCTTTGGCATGTTCTCTAACATATCTTAAATTGAGAGCATTTGGAATTGTTTAAAAATCTAGAGGAAATTAATTAATTAGCTTAATTAACTTTGTTTTAAGTGTTTTAATCACTTAATTAGTCGTTTGGAGTTATATATGTGATGACCATGACATATCGTTCAACATATATTAATCTGGGGTTATTTGGAATTAATTTAGAATCTAGAGAATTTGATTATTTTTGCTTAATTAAATTCTATATATTTGCTCCATGGATTTTATTACGTTTTGGAAGTTGTTTCTATGTTTAAATCATGGACTTGGCCTTATTGTATGTTCACTTAGTTATATTTTGAGCATTGGATAACATAGTTGTTATATTAATATTCATGAGAATGTGTTTTCCTTAATGAATATGTTGTTGCCTTATGTAAGAAATTGCACTCTTTGTATCGAACATTTTTCATGCCATAGTAGTTGTGGACTTTGTGCATGTATTATATATGTTTCCAAATTTGGTTGTGCTTGGTAGATAGTTGATATCTTGTATATATATGTTGATATATACGTTATTGCACAACTTGTTGATTTTGGAAACTTGGGGATGTTGTTGTTTGGCTACGGCTAGGACTTGGTTCTAGTACGGGGGATTGTCCCTCTATATAGTCTAGTGCGCACATAGGGAGATTACCCGTGGGCTAGTAACCCTAAAGTAACTATGGTGTCGGTTTGATCCGGTGTGACGTCCAAGTATCCACTTTGGTTGATTTCGCATTTCGTTTCAAGTTGATAACTATATGATGTTATAACTTATTGTTTCTTATTTGATTCTCTATATTTTGTTGCAGGATATTAACTTTGTGAAATCATGTTTTATGCGTTGTATTGGAAGGTCCAATGTTGGTTAAAGTGTATTGATATCATGATTCGTGTTTTGATGTTCAAATATGGCTTAGGAATGATCCTATAATTTTATTTGGAACATAGACGTTAGGTGGCATGACCCATTTTGGTAATTCTTGTGTTTTAGATTCCGAGTTCATAACTTTGAAAATCTATGTCTTGTTGCTTTGTATAACATGCTTCCATGTTGCTTGAATTGCATGAATGATGTGTTTCATGCTAGAAATGATCTTAGGTAGCTTAGGATGTTCCCCGAGTCACACATTGATGTAGACGTTAGGTGGCATGAGCCCTTTAACATGTTTCACCATAAGGTGATAAAATGTAAAACGCTAGGTCTATGCATGCTCACTCCCTACGAGTAACTTTATGTTACTCACCCACGTAGTGAGGACATTTTTCAGGTATGAAGACTTAGTTCGTGGTGCTCATTGCTCCTTGGATGGCTTATAGTTTTTAAGTTTCCATTTTATGCAAGTGTTAGCATAAAATACCTCTTTGTAACCTTATGTATCAAAACATGTATTATTTGATTCCATATATGTAGTGTGTACATGAGTACACTCTTTACAATGTATTAGACATGTATGAGATGAGGCCGGAGGCCAATGACATCTAATTTGTATCCTATGTAATTTTTGACTTCATGGAATATTATGAAAATATTTAAAAATGTTGAGTTATTGCTTCACTATGTTTACATTGGGTGTGGGAATTCTATTTTGATTCTTCCCTAGGGTCTTGTTAATCTTGTATGAAGTGTGGCCAAGGGCCAAACGGTATGTTGGAACTATTTCATAATTTTGAATTCCGAGTTTTCGTTCCAAGTTCCATTTTTTGCCTTTTTGCCCGTTGGGGGGTCGAATTTTGCATCAGCTATATTTTTAAGCCATGGACCATTGTAACACGTCTAAATAGGTAAGTTACATTCACGTGCATAGTCGTTTCTGGGCAAAACCTCATCGTTTGTGTTTTGAGCCTCCAACGAACTCATTTTACACTTTTGTTGCATAATCTGACATAAGGGTATTTTGGGAATTTTTTTTGGGAAATAAATTCCGTTCTTTACATGGTTGAATAGAAAACATAATTTTAGGGGGGGTTTCTTCTTCGTGTTTTTCCAGAAAATGTCGTCGTAGCATCGGAAATCGATCCCGAAGTTCAGCTTCTGTTTTTCAATTTAGCAGCTTTTTGGACCATCTGGACCAATTTTCTTGGGAGGGAATTTTGGGTATTTTAAAGTGCTTATTTTTCAATTTTTCTTGCGTATCACGTAGAAAACTTGATTTTGAGGGGGGTTTCTTCTTTGTGTTTTTCCAGAAAATGTCATCTAAGGCCTCAAATTTCCATTTTTTCCTGGAAAACCCCTGCTACCAGGTTTTTGGGTTGCACCCTTTCTGCCTTTTCACATGTAAACGGTTAGAAGGGTCTTGGTAACCGGTTAGATGGCTTGGGGTAGTGTGTTGGTCATGTGTTTTGGCCTCCTAATCGGTTAGGAAGGTCTCCTAATCGGTTAGATGCTCTTGGGTTGGTGATTTTTGACCGTTTTGCCCCTGTTTCTTCCGTTAGCTATATCTTCTTCATCCGGACTCCGAATCGAGTGATTCTTGAGTCTAAATTCATTAATTTTTTGTTGTCTTTCTAATGGTATGCTCGGTGGCACCCACTTTTAAGCTGGAAATGACATTTTTGTCCCTAGGTTCATTCTTGTTCGTTTTTGAAACGTTGCTTCCACATTTGATTCCTTTGGGTTCCGTGACCTCGTTGAAGGTCACATTGGTGTCTTAGAGCCATGTTGTATCTCTAGAGACCATTGTTTGTCTTTTGTTTCCGTATTTCAGATTTGTTATCGGGTCATCTTTTGTTTCATCACTGACGCACCGGGTTGAAAAACTTGGGCCGTCACACCAGCATAGAGTAATCTTTGCAACAACATCAATATCCTGAATTCAGTGAATGTTGAATCCCCCCTCTGAAGTAGGTAAAGTCATTTGGCTCCATTTAATCTGAGAAATCTTCTTAACATCCTGCTTTCCACTCTAAAGAAAATGCTTGAATCTTCTTTCCAGCCCAGTCTTAACTTCCCAAGGGATCTTGAAACCAAACACCCAATGATACAAGAACTGATCTAAGAAGTTCAATTCGACCAGCCATTGATAAATTAATTGTGTTCCAATGAGTTAATCTGAGATTAATCTTAACAAAGAACTAAAATTAAAAGATCTCAACTTATTGTTAGACAAAGGCAATCCAAAATATTTAAAAGGAAAATCTTCATTGATTTAGAAAACACAACAAAACTTTTCTCCTTATTAACTTGTAACCGAGTAACCTCTTGAAAATGATTGAACACATCCAAAATTTATTTTGCAGTGCCAATATCAGCATTAACAACAATGATCAAGTCGTCAGCATAAAAAGCATGAGAAATATTTAGGTCTGTCCTAGCTACTGTCTTGTACAACTTTATCTTACCCTCCTCAATAGCTTGTTCCATCAAATTGTTAAAATATTCAGTCACAAGCGAAAAAAGAAGAGGAGATAATGGGCAGCCTTGCCTAATCCCTCTGGATGCTGAGAAAAAGTTGGGACACCATTACACAGGATAAAAAAATTTGGTGAAGTGATACATTTGTTTATCCAGTGTATCCATTTTAAACTAAAATGAGTAGCCTGCATCATTCTTTGAAAAAAACCCCAATCCATAGAATCATATGCTTTTTTTAAATCCACCTTTAAAGCCATTGAAGAATCAACCTGCTGCTTTCCAAAATCTTTAATCAAAACAGAGACTAGCAAACTATTGTCATGTAACCTTCTGTTCTTGATAAAAGCAGATTGTTTAAGACCAACTATATTAGGTAAGACATTACTCAACCTATTGGCTAGAACTTTAGCAATAATTTTATACACAATGTTATATAAGGCTATAGGTCTATAATTATCAATCTTGTCTCCATGGTTAGCCTTAGGGATGAGAGTAAGGAAAGTAAAGTTTATACCTTGAGGCATGCTTCCAGTATTAAAAAGATGAGACACTGCATTGGTAAGATCTTGACCCACAATTTCCCAGTAATGCTGAAAGAACCTTGCTGGGAAGCCATTAGGTCCAGGTGCTTTATCTGGGTTGAAGTGCTTTACCACATCTTTGATTTCTTCAACTATAATAACACTATCCAACCTATCACAATCTTCTTGAGATAAAACCTTTCTTGGAGGACGAATTTCAATGTTCACCTCTCCTTGCTTCTTATAAAATTCAGAATAAAAATGAACAAGCCATTCTTTGATAACCTTTGGGTCTGAAGAAACTTCTCCTGAAGAATTTTGTAACTGAGTTATAGAGTTGGAACACCTTCTTTGTCTAACCACATTATGAAAAAATTTCGTGCACTTGTCTCCTTCCCGTAACCATTTAATTCTAGATTTCTGAGCCCAAACTATCTCTTCCATATCAAGAACATTCTGCAGTTTATCTGTAGATTCTCTTTCTTTTGTGATATAGTCTTGATTAACAGGTTGCTGAAGTAACTCGTTTTGGACTAAATAGACCTCATCCCTAACAGCTTTTAATTGCTCTGAAGTATTACTTTTGGCTACATTCCACACTTTAACATCTTCTTTAATAGCCCTAAGCTTCTTTTGTAAGACATGAAAAGGACTTCCAGATACCTATTTCTCCCAAGCTTTACTCAATACATGATTAAATCATTAATGCAATAGAAACGAAAATTAATTAATTAAACTAATTAATTTCTCTAAGTTTCAAATCTCATCCAAATAATCCCTAATCAATATATGTTAAACAATATAGCATGGTCATTACATATATCAACTCAAAAACTTAATTAGGTCATCGGAACAATAAGGTAGAATTTAATTAAATCATGATAATTAAATCTCTAGATTCTAAAGCAATTCCAAATGGTCCCAAATTAATATATGCTAGTAAAGAAGACCTAATCATTACAAATATCAAGTTAAAAACTTAATCAAGCCAATGGAACCATTAAATAAATTTTAATTAATTCGTTTAATTAAAATTTCTAGATTTTTAAACTCACCAAAATGCTCCCAAATTAAAGTATGTTAAAGAACATGTCACGTGATACCCCCAGATTTCCAGATGCGGGTTGGCCAGGCCCACGCCCGAATACCCGAGGATATCAAAAATAAATCGGCAATAATCGAACACAGAATACAAAATAGATAAATAAATTTTTGAAAGAAAACTAAAATGATAATCCATTAATTGAAACCTCAGAATAAATTTTCATAAGCAATAAAATATTCTAATACAATTAATCCTCCAAAGTAATACAATTTGGGAATCCATACTATGTGGACCTGCGATACCCCTCGGATCCGAGACACGGGTTGATCAGGCCTAGGTCCAAACCCGAGGGAAATATCAAACAATTAAAGTATTTTAAATCAAACACAGAATAGAAATTTAAGAATTTAAATGAAGAAATCGAAAATAAGATAAAATCCTCCAAACAATAATTAATAATAATCCAATCCTCCAAAACCTTCAAGGTTACAACTTGGGAATCCAACTAGTGGACCCCTAAAGAAAATCTCAACTGAACTGGAAACTAAAAATAAATTAAGCTAGGATTATCGAGAGAAGTCCTACATAAACAGATGAATGTGAGACTGTCCTCGACAAGCATGATCAAGCTCTAATGCTGGAACTGTTCTGTACCTGAAAAGAATAATAGAAGAGTGGGTCAGGCCCACGAGCAAGTTCTAATCTAACTGCAATCCATATAGTTACCCGATATGCAGATACATTGTAGATACCTCACAATATCTATCTAGTCCATACATATATATATATCCACACTAAGGGACATTCACTGGACTACAGTAGGGGTCTCAACCTGAATAGAAGGCAACATGCGAAAACGCACCCAAGGGTGGGCATGAGTACCTAGACCTAACAGGGTACAGCTCAACCAATATAGCCAGCTAAACATCCACTGCATATACGCACCCTAACCAACGAGTCTGAGACTGAAGCTCATCTCATGGTACCATAAACATATATCTAAAGTCCGTCCAAAACCAGGGTATGTCATTCAATTATTTATTGAGTTGACATACAATATACAACCTAGTTAGTCACTCAACTTATTCAGTTGATATGACTTAACTATAACCAATTAATCCAGGAAGCCATTCAACTTAGTCACAGTTGATCTGACTTAGTCACAGTTAGGATTCAATATTTTCTAATCCATTCCTTTAATCCGATAGGTTAGGTTTAAGCGTTTTGAGCTAAATCATCCCTAGTATGTCACCGTCCCATACCGGTGCATACAATCCTCCATATCCATGTAAATTACAACACATAAATAATAAGCTAGTAATTTACAGTCCAAAACCAATATCCAAATCATTGCAGAAAAGTGTTTAAAGTTTCAGCAATTTAAATCCAAGAGTTAAACTTTGTAATTGCAGGAAACGGTTTAATAGTTCAACAACTAGCATCCAACGCATGCATAGATCAAATCTAATATATCAATGACTCTTTCATGCATTCAAAATAAATTCTATAATCATATTATAGTCCAATAAATTGCAAAATTAATTTAAGCAATTTAGTTTTTTCCATCCGGTAACAGCGTACTAAGTTGTATACTTGTATTCTGTTTTATCTTTTAGCACAGAGCCATGCACTATGCCGCAAGTCCAATTCGTTAATTAAAAGACTTCACCGTGCATTTAAAACTTAATTTAGAATCATGTTATCGCACCTTCAATTGTCAAATTAAAACTAGACAATAAATTTCCTTCCAGCCGTTAATCGCATGTAAGGGCGTTAATTAGCGCACTGTTAATTCTATTAAAACAAAGGGGGTATTTTATGAAATTCAAGACCTTGATTACATGTTAAATTAATTATTGAAAACCCCATTAAAGTTTTAAAACTATTCAGAAACCCCAAGTACCCAAACAGTAGCTGAAAGATTATAGTACGCATTAAATTGGGAAGAGCCTGCTCTTGGAAAAATTAGAGCAGACTCCAATCAGCCTAGAGCTGGCTCTATACAACCTTGGAGCCAGCTTTTAACAGGTGGGAGCCGGCTCTTGGCATTCCAGAGCCAGCTCTCTTCCCCCCTATGAGCCTTCTCTCCGTTCTAGCTTCGTTTCTGACCTCTGCTCCCACTCTGGCCAGTTGGAACCTTTCTGTTTGGTTTATAAAACTAATCTAGGAACCTTATATAAGCCTAGAAACATCCCCATGACTTATTTACAGTAGTTGCAAACAAGTATAATAACTAAAATTACAACCGGATTAACATGCTTTAAGAAACAAAACTTGAAACAATCAGGCATGAATTTGTAACAGATTCGATTACAACACAAACAGAGCATCAATAAATCATACAATAAACATATAAGTTCCAGTTTATGATTTATTTAACCCTAGAGACTACCTAGGTGCACAGAACACGAGCCAAAGGGAAGGAGAAAGTAAAAGAACTTGCCTTTGAGTTTCAGACTTGAAACTCTAATTCCCAGTTTCTGTATTGTCCGTTCAACACCCCACTGCTGTTCCATAAACCACGTTCCTTCCTCCTTGCTCCCACCTAGCATTCCTCTCATATCTCTCTCTGTTCTCCCTCTATACCTCACAGTTTCTATGTTTTTATAGAACTCAATCCACGTCTACGAGCTAACTGCTATGAATCAAAAACCCTAGTCTTACCGCATGTGATATATTTATAAGCTTAACCCTGAACCCTAATCCTTGTAACCATAGAGCCAAAGCCCATCTCGGCCCATAAACCAACCTATAATATATACCTACGTCGGCCACCCATGTGAATTTTAAACCTAATGTAACTTTACGTATATGTAACAGCAACAATAGTCATGTGTAAATCAGAACCATTAAATTTAAAATTCCATTAAATAAAATCAATTAAACAATTAACTAAATCCAATTAAATAAAAACAATTAAGCAAATAATTACATAACATGACTAATTAAACAAATTAAACCATTAAGCAAATAATTAAATAAAACAATTACGCAAATAATCAAATAAAATGCAAACAAATAATAAATTAAATTCCACGAATAGCCTTTTTAAAATTAGGGGTATTACAGGACCCCTAGAAAATCCCAATTGAACAAATGACAGCAATAACTGTCTACATCAGAATACTGAAACATAAATGAACTTCTATATAGATAATCCGAAAGAGTAAAGTAGACTGATCCCTGCTCAGCACGAACAACTTCTATTCCTGACGAACACCTGAAAAATAATAGTGGGTCAGACCCACAAACAAGTTTTACTCTACTACAATCCAAGCAGAGATCCGATACACGTATCTATCATAGTCAATCCAACAATAACTAGTAGTCCGTATATATATAGATACTATAGGGTGCTCACTAGATTATAGGTCTGTCTTAACTTGAATAGAAGGTAACATGCAAATCGCATATAAAGTGAGCATGAGTTCCTAGACCTACCAGGGCACCCAGGTGTTTACTATATCCGGTTATCCATCCTTGGCAATATACGCACCCTAACCATAATCCTGAGACTCAAGCTCATATCATGGCACCATAACTATATGTATATAAAATCCATCATATCCATCAATAAATAATCCAGATAGGTCATTCAACTTGTTCAGTTGACCTGATACGAATATAAGTAGGACTTAACATTTTTAGTTAATCCATTCTCTTATACAAAATAGGTAGGACTTAACTTTTTTGGTTAATCCGTACCTAAAATGCCATCGTCCCATACCGGTGCATTACAATGCATATGATCCATAAATGATGTAACATATAAAGTAATACATCAAATAAATCCACAGTTGATGTAATAATTTGAATATATCAAAAATCCAGAAATAAGCATAATAGAAATCAGATAGGTACATGATCATATTATGCATCCAATACATGATTAAAATCATAATATTCATATTAATTGCTAAGTTAATTTTAAGCAATTAAATCCTCCATTATCAACATGCGAATTCAATTAGAATTTCATACTGATTAAATCCTTAGCATAATAAAAATCAGGTAAATAGCTGAGCATATTATACTACTAGTACATGATCAAAATCATATTATATCCATTTAAATTGCTAGAAGAAATTTAAACAATTAAATCATCAAATAACCATATGCAAATTTATATAAAATTTTATATTGTTCCAATCCTTAGCATATGCATGTAAATTATGCTTCCTGAGATTTAAACATGTCAATTATTATTATTTTAAACCTCCATCATCAACCAACCATCACTGGAATCCCAAAAATCCCAAACAGTAGCTAAATTTAGCATCCCAGGTAAAGCCCCAGGAGTAGAGCCTGCTCTACTCAAAATAGAGCCGCATCTACTTCGAGTAAAGCCTGCTCTACTCCTGTTATCCTCTATCTTCTTCGTCTTCAGTGACTTTTGGACATTCCGATCGCCCTGTTAAGGTCCCTAAAGATCCCAACGAAGTCCCATACAGTTCCAAATAATTATTTGAATATATTATGCATCTTAAACACCAATTAAAACAAGTTCTTATGTAATAAAATTCAAAATTTAGTAAGAACACAAAATAATATATAAATCTATTTTAATTCAATTCAAGCATGCATACAAAGTTAATTTATTATCTAATTAACCTTGGAATCTCCTAGGCATATATAGAACACGAAATCTAAAGGAAAGAGTTAGAAGAAGAACTTGCCTTTAGGTTTCGGATTGAAACCTTAACCTCTTCTTCCTAACTTTTCCGACGATTCTTAGCCACCGTCGAAGCCTCCTATTGCTCTGGTTCCACCCCCTGAACAGCCCTTAATTTTCTTCCTTGGTCTGGCCTTACGTCCTTGGCCGAAACACTAATTTTTTTTCTCTTAAAAACTATCTGTTTTCTCTCAAACCTTCTCTGCCTCTAATAGTACGTGAATATGGTTCTAAACCCTTGGCAGATATAAGGCACATATATATACATATATGCTATACTAAAACTTTAATCCTAATTATACCCCAAAATTAATACAATAAAAGGAAAAGGAAAATAAAATAAAAATATAAATATACATACATATACTAAGTCTGATAAAATGTGACTATATATACATATATAATATATAATCATAACTATATATATATATATATATATATATATATATATATATATATATATATATATGTATCATTAACTATCATAATAATTAAACTATCCTTATAATTAATAATAATAATTAAACTATCCTTATATAGATGTACCCATATATATATATATATATATATATATATATATATATATATATATATACACACACACACACACACACACACACATACACATACACAACCATCCATAGGTAATTATCCATACCTGTGATACCCCTCGAATCCGAGACACGGGTTGATCAGACCCAGGCCCAAACCCGAGGGAATATCAAACAATTGAAGTATTTTAAAACAAACACAGATGACAAAATGAAATAATAAAGTTGGAATAAAACTGAAAAAAAAACATTAATTATAAAAAAAACCCTCCATGCATAACTGAAAAATAAAATTCCAATCCTCCAAAACTTCAAGGATATAACTTGGGAATCCACTGGTGGACCCCTAACCAAAAGTTCAACTGAAACTGAAAACTGAAAATAGAAAATGCTAGAAACGTCGAGAAAAGTCCTACGTAATCAAATGAATGTGAGACTGTCCTCGACAAGCACGATCAAGCTCTAAGGCTGGAACCGTCCTGTACCTGAAAAGAATAATAAAGGAGTGGGTCAGACCCACGAGCAAGTTCTAATCTAACTGTAATCCATACAATGACCTGATACACAGATACACCGTAGACACCTCACAATATCTATCTAGTCCATACGTATATATATATCCACACTAAGGGACATTCACTAGTCTATAATAGGGGGTCTCAACCTGAATAGAAGCCAATATGAGAATACGCACCCAAAGGTGGGCATGAGTACCTAGACCTAACGGGGTACACCTCAACCTATTATAACTAGCTACGCATCCACTGCATATACGCACCCTAACCGACGAGTCTGAGACTCAAGCTCAGCTCTTGGTACCATAAACATATATATAAAGTCCGTCCAAATCCAGGGTATGTAGTTCAAATAATTAATAAACTGACATACAACAAACCCACTAGTTAGTCACTCAATTTATTCAGTCGATGTGACTTAACTACCGTCCATTAATCCAGGATGCCACTCAACTTAGTTGCAGTTGATTTGACTTAATTCCAATTGGGATTCAATATATTTTCAATCCATTCCTTTATTCCATTAGGTTAGGTTTAGGCGTTTTGAGCTAAATCATCCCTAGTATGTCACCGTCCCATACCGGTGAATACCATCCTCCATATCCTTGTAAATTACATCATATAAATAACAGTTTAGTAATTTACAATCCAAAACTAATATTCAAATAATTGCAATAAGAAGATTAACAATCTAGCAATTAAAATTCAAACGTAATCCACTTAATTGTAGAAAAGACTTACTATTTCGACAAGTAGCATCCCAAAGCATGTATAGATCACAAGGAATAAATAAGGGACCTTATAATGCATTTAAAACAGGTTTTATAAACATCCAGTCTCCTAATACATTGCTAAAATTTAATTCAACAATTTAATCCATCCTTCCTCCGTTAACAGTATAGACAACACAATAAATTTTATGTTGTTGTTCCGTTGTCTAGAATTAAACTTTCATCAATTAAAAGTCTTATTAAAACCTAAGACTACCTTTTTAAACATTCTGTGAAGTCCCAGGCATAGTCCAAATAGTCCCCAACACCTACAGTCTCAAATTACTCGTAAAAAAAAAAAATCCAGAAAGTGTATTTGAGAGAGAGCCTGCTCCAAATTGTGGGAGCAGGCTCTAGAATGCTTGGAGCTGGCTCTACTTGTGTGGGAGCCGGATCCCACATCTAAGGAGCCGGCTCTCACCCCTCTTTGAGAGCTTCTGGCCTCCTGTTGCTCCGTTTCAGCTTATCCCCTCCATCTCCGGCTACTTGAACCTTCCTGTTCTTCATCTACTTTGAGCTTACAGGTCTTAATTTATATCTAGTGATGATTAAGTTCTTGGTTTAGTGCAGAAGGTTTAACAAAAGATTTAAAACCGATGGACGTTTTTATACAGAAACAGAGACATACAAAACCATATATGACGGAACAATTTCAGATTAATTTCATCAACAACAGGAAATCAAATATATCATACAACAATTATACATGGTTCAATTATTATCCAATTAATACCCTAAAGGCTATCTAGATGCATAGAACACAGGCAAAGGGAATGAGAAAGAAAAGAACTTGCCTTTGAGTTTCAGACTTGAAACTCTAAATTCCCAGTTTCTGTATTGCCCGTTCAATTCCCCACTGCTGTTCCACAAACCCACGTTCCTTTTACCTTGCTCCCACCTATCCTTCCTCTCCTATCTCTCTCTATTCTCCCTCTGTATCCCACGGTCTCTGTTTTTACAAAAATTACATTTAATTGTTCTAAAACCCTAAACCACCGTGACACACATACTTATAGGCTTAGTGATTAAACCCTAATCTTATAGGCTTAGTGATTAAACCCTAATCCATATATAACTCGGCCCATAAAACCTAGGTTATACTCACTGTCGGCACATAAAGCTATAAGACAGTCATGATGAACACTAATTTAAATTAACTAAACCAGTCACTTAAAACAATTAACTTAAGACAATTAAATTAGTAAATCCCCTAAAATTAACACAATTAACTTAAGACAATTAATTAAACAAAACAATTAATCAATTAAGTAAAACAAAACCCAAATTTAATATAACCATGAAATAAACACACAATTAAAAAAATAATTTAAACTAATTAAATCAAATAAAAACCAATTAAACAATTAAATAAAGGATTAAACAATTAAATAAATGTCAGGACTATCCTTTTAAAATTAGGGGTATTATAATACCTATCTAGCCACCTATCTAAGTAATCCATGTGACTTATTGGGTAGTCCATTACTACTATCCAAATCTAACTCCTTTTTAAATTTAAATTTAAATTAAAATAAAACAATTAATCATTTAAAACTAACAAATAATTTACAAGAAATTTCACACAATTAAATAAGCAATTCTCACACTATCAATCAATTAAAACATACAATTAAATCATATATTTCAAATAAATAATTAATCAAATAAACTCAAATAAACTCATAACCACATAAGCATATAGCCACATAATCAATTAAAAATGCACATGAAATAAATAATTAAATTTCAATTATATCCTTTTGAAAATTAGGGGTATTACATTCTTCTCCACTAACAAAAGGAATTTTGTTCTTAGAATTCACGAAAGTCTGAATTCTTTTCTTTTAAGTTCATTTTCGTTCCGTTATGGACTCTACCTCTGTGTATGGGCTCCACTGAATTCCAAATCCTCATAGAAAATTTATGGTTCCTGTATTTAAGAAACACAAAAATATACTATACGTAGGTTGTATTTAACAACAATTCATCTTTGCCCAATATTTATACAAGGGTACAAATCCATATTCCTCCAAGTTCCATAGCATAGATTCGCAAAACTTCTATGCACCCAACGTGAACATTGTGATAACGCTAAATTATAGGCTAC
The DNA here is from genome assembly GCF_030987335.1 of Cornus florida. Classification (NCBI taxonomy): domain Eukaryota; kingdom Viridiplantae; phylum Streptophyta; class Magnoliopsida; order Cornales; family Cornaceae; genus Cornus; species Cornus florida. The sequence goes on along the minus strand of NW_026775576.1, from coordinate 71,023,133 downwards.
TACCTTAATTGATAAACACAATCCGTGAAAAGTCAATTTAATATATAAAACTGACCTTTCTCCAAAAATCTCCTTGCTTCCTATAGGGAAGACATCACGAGCAAACTATTTCCTGATAGAAAATTTTAGTATACGAGTTCGACTATTTACAACATCCTACTGCCGCCTCCAAACCGCGCACAGACCATTGCAAAGGAGAGTATTTCTCGCCGTCGTATTATTAAATGAAGTCAAGGTCTGATTATACAACCCTTGCTTCCATTTCAAACCAACAAATGAGAGGTCTGTAATATGTAATATACAAAACCTCAAACGTTGTCACACTAACCTCCTTGTGCCAACAATATAATAGAAAAAAAATCTGAAAAACGAAGTAAATACTTCCAATTATCCATGAAAACCTTGGATATATGCCCTAAGCATATCCCCCATGATCAAATTTAAATTTATTAATGAAATCCTCCGTCTAGAGATATGAAGCAAAGTTACTGCTCCAATATCTTCAGAAAATTCTTTCGAAATAGCACTTTTCATCCACGATAATGGATATCCACATGCTATAACGTACTCCATTATCAGTGCAATAGAACTGATAGAAAACTTCAAAGTATACATTACTTTAATTAATGTTCATAAACGAACTTACCTAATTCATCACTCTTAATCCATATGGAATTAAAATTCCAATAAATGTTGATAAAGTTCTACCAACCATCCACTTATGATTTGTAATACCCCTAATTTTAAAAGGATAGTCTTAGTATTTATTTTATGGTTTTATTGCATTTTTAATTCATTATTTGATTATTTAGATAATTGTTTACTTGAATTATTTGTTTTTAATTTAAATTGTATGCTTATGTAGTAATTGAAGTAATTGTTTATTTGATTTATTAAATGATGTGTGCTATATGTTTTATGTGCTAAGTGTTTAGTTGTAATTAATTGGTTACATTAAATGTTTATTTTGATTATTTTTATTTTTAAAGAAGTTGGGCTTGGATAGGAGCAATGGATTACTTGGATAGTGTAAATGGGTAGAGATATTTACTCATGGATTAATATACATATATTGAGGGTATATGTATATTAGGAAATTACTATTATTTATTCAAATAAATAGTTAATAATATTATCACAATCAGTATATATATAAATACAGTATATTATTTATATATTTTTGTGTTTTACGTTGTTCTATTGTTTATTTAAGTATAAGGTATTATTTATTTTCTTTTTCTTTTTATTTAGGATTAGGGTTGGTTGTATACGCCTATATATATATAACATTATACGTCTGCCAAGGGTTAAAAACCCTATTTATGTATACAGAGAGGTTAGCGAGAAAAACAGAGAGAACAAGTTAGGGTTTTGGTTGAAGGTCGAACCAAGGAGTAAGGAAGAAGGTCTGCTTGTGGGTTGAACTAGGAGCAGCAGAGGGGTTTAACGATAGTTACGAAGTTAAGGTTTGCCGGAAAATCTAGGAAGACGACGTTGAGATTTTAATCCGAAATCTCAAAGGCAAGTTCATATTCTAACTCTCTCCCCTTGACTCGTGTTCTTTACATGCCTAAAAAAATTCTAGGAGTAAATAGACTTTTAATTAATATTTTATGCATGTTGAATCAGATTAAAATAGTATGTATGTTAATGAAACTTTAATTGCTTGATTTTGAATTTGCTTGCACAAATACTTGTTTTTATTGGTGTAAATAATGTATAATGGATTTGGATAGATTTCTGGGATAGTCTGGGACTTAGTTAGGACCATTAGGGACTTTAACAGAGAGGAACGGAATGATTGGAAGTCGCCGGAGAAGTGGAAGATGATGTACAGCAGGGAGAGAGCCGACTCCCTCTTGGAGGGAGGCGGCTCCCATGGAGTAGAGGCGGCTCCCCTTAGGAAGGAGCCAGTTCTAGGTTGAAGGGAGGCGGTTCCCTAACAAAGGGAGCCGGCTCCATGAGGGAAGAAGGAAGCTCCCTTTGTTAGGGAGGCGGCTCCCTTCCTGATTTTTTTATTTTTTTATTTATGTTTTTGTCAAGTTTTTGGCTACTGTACTTGGGTTTTGAGGTTCTAGATTTAATTAAGAACTTTTATGGGGGATTTGAATAAGTTATAAGGACAAGTTATAATTCCAGAATGCATAACAAACTCTACAATGCTAGAAATTTGAACAATATGAGGTTTTAAACAAATTTACAAGTTGTTACTGGATGTGGATGATTTAAATTGCTTATCTTTACTTTAGTAATTTTCTATGTATGATTATACAGTTTTAATCATGTATCAGCGGTATAATATGATCATATTTTTTTTATATATTTTTATTATGATTGTTATGGATTAATTGATGTTTATATTTATTATCCGTATTATCAATTATTGGATTTGTGGATTCTATGCACTGGTATTGGACGGTGGCATATTAGGGATGAATTAGCTCAAAACGTTAAGTCCTACCTATTCTAATATAAGGGAATGGATTTACTACAATGATAAGTCCTACTTATATTTGTGTCAGGTCAACGAACAGTTGAATGACATACCTTGGTTTTTGATGAATTTTTTTATATATAATTATGGTACCACGATATGAGCTTGAGTCTCAGGATTGATGGTTAGGGAACGTGAATGCAGTAGGATGCATAACTGGCTATGATGGTTGTGGTGTACCCTGTTAGGTCTAGGTATTCATGCCCACTTCAGGTGCGTTTTGCATATTTCCTACTAGTAAGGTTGAGACCGCCTTGTAGTCCAGTGAGAGTCCCTTAGTGTGTATCTATATATTTATGGACTATATAGTTATGATTGAGTTGTCTAGGATGTACATGCGTATCGGATCTCTGTTTGGATTGGAGTAGAGTAGAACTTGCTCATGGGCCTAACCCACTATTATTTTTCAGGTGTTCGACAGTTCCAGTCTTAGAGATTGTTCGTGCCGAGCGGAGACAGTCATTCACTCTTCCGACCACGTAGGACTCTTCTTCATGTTTTAGTTTTGGTTTTTCTTTCAGTTCAGTTAATTATGTCCAGTTGGGATATTATTAGGGGTCCACTAGATGAATTCCCGAGTTGTACTAATATTGGAGGTTTTGGAAATATTGGATTATTTAACTAGTATTTTTAAGGATTATGATTTTAGATATCTTTCAGCTTATTTATTATTCATTCTTTAATTCTTTTTGTATTCAAATGCTTGTGTATATACTTAATTGTTTGGTGTCCCTCGGATTTGTGCTCGGACTTAATCACCCGTGGCTCTAGAATTGAGGGGTATCACGTGATTAGTCCTACTCCCATTTTGATATAGGAAGTGGCAAAATTTTCGAATGATATCCAGTTATTAATTTTCCATCTTTTTAATAGGTGTTACTCTTAGAGAAAGTTATATACATGTCTCTACCCATACTTGTTCATCCAAACTGACATTTGATGTCTTGATGTAACATATAACGATCTGAGTGCTCCGTGAAAAATTTACGAATTTGACATCTCAGTCACTTCGACATCATTCACTGAACCTACTAATCCTCCTCTAGTGTACCTTAAGCTCTATCTGAGTAAGGTAACACCGCCTCTAGGGTCAGCTTCGATATTATAATTTGACCTCCGTAATTACCTTGGTAATAACAAGTGTTATTATTACACATGCTATAAATTCAACTGATTTCTCAACAACTACCTGAAGGTTAAATTACTATATCGGTTGTTAAGAGCATCCACTTCCATATTACTTCCACCAGACGGAACTTAATGCAAGGTATGAATCACCACTTCGATGCATCTAAGTCATCTTGTAATCCGTTCTATTCATATGAACTGATGTCTTACCAGTTCGACATAAACAAAATTAAGCTGATTTAAATTTATCAGTCAACCAATATCCTAACTAAAATCCTAACACTTATGTAAAATCAGCAATCCCTCAACTAAATCCATGAAAAATGCTTTGTCATTTCCACTTCAGTATAGGAAATGGCTACAAGGATCTAGTAATCTCTGATGGTCCATCATGATTATCTAATAAATATTAGACTTGGAAAAAAATCACTATGTCCCTCATCCTGCCTCTCCTCCAAACATCTGCTTCATATCATGAAGCATCATGTTTCCACCAGGATAAATAAAGAACTAAAAGTTATAAACCTCAGTCTTTGCATCCTCCTTCCAATTTGTCTACAGAAAATACCGTTAGTCTGGTACTACCAGCTTTCGTTTGCACCCATTGTTTAAATTGGAGTATCTTCAAAAGCTAACTCTACAATTGAATCCATGCACCACTAATCTGCGATAAACTTACCGATAATGAAAGTCAACCGGTAATTTTATTCATCAAAAGTAAACTAACTATACCCTTTCCACATACACCGTGCACCTTTTCTTGTTATATAGGTGATCGGTCTCACATTCATGTCTTCGACACACCCAGTCTCTTTAATACAAGTAAGTGTGAATCAGACTTCTTGCTTAACTTTAAAAGAATATGGAACCTTTCCATCCTCCAAATAGTCATCAATTTCCTAGCAACAACTATTTGTTGAGAAGTGTGACCTAAAAAAAAAAATTTCATATTATTTGTACAAGTGAAGAGACTTTGTTTCCTCCTCCATGTGTAACACCGGCAACTCCTCCTAATAATACACCATCGTGAATAAGATTCTTGATTAAGAATAGACTGATGAGGATTTATTCAGTCCATTGTCCTCACTTGGCGTCATTCTAATAAGTACTTAAAACCAGTACAAAATCCTCCTTCTAACTTGGTGACAACTTCGGGAATTTCCAAGAAGATGTTCTGCAACTCCGACTCCTTTAATAAACCATCGTGGCATTACAGTGGTCTTTATTTACCACAACCTCACGAATACCGAAATATTACAACCACCATTATCATGGTGTTATAAGATTACACGAATCCAGACCTAGCGTAGAAGATATCAAACTAATCGTACTAAATTATTTGACTCGTAGTGATGGTTTAACTATACCATCCCAAATAACATACCATAATGACACATGTCTAGGTCCAATAGAATTATGTATATCTACCTAATCCTATGACCACATGCTCACAATCCAAGCGTAACTAGCACTATTACTCCATGTTATTAAAAAAACAGTAGTCGGCTGATCACACAATTGTGTCCCCAACTAAACCACATACCAAATCCCGAATAATTAACGAAAATAAAACACATATGACAAATACAATAAAACAAAATATAATTATGCTTAAGACATCATTTTTTTCTAGAAAAGAAAGTCTCATATGAAATCAACTTACAAAATTATTTCACAAAATTTCCTTTTATAGTTTCATAGGTACTCATCCAACCTCGAAACACATCCTTTTTAAACATAGCTTAAAAAAAACAACATATGTTTACCTAAGCAAATACCAAGGGCTTAACCCTTATCCTCCCTATACGCGGAATGTAAACTGTCTAACTTGCCTTTATAAAGCAGATTAGAATGTCACAACATAATACCAATGCTCTCCTGAATGTGATATAGAATTATGTATTTCGTTCTAATAAAAAATTCATCAGATCCCGAAACTCCAGAAGAGTACTTTTCATATACCACTTTTAGAGATGATAAGAAAGTTTACCCGTATGTAGATTGATTAACACCAATTCTACTAATATCATTTGCTATATCACTAGCAAATAAGATCACCCTCGCGCAATCATTCATCTTCAAGATTTAGTACCCTCTTTCTTGGATACGTTGAAATCTCCTCCATTAGGATCCTCTTCAGACTCCTATTCCTCGTTTGTTTCCTTTTTGAGATCAACTGAAGTCGTGTTGGCCCCGATATGCGGTGACTTATCACATACACCAAAATCCTTCCTTTGTTTATATTTTTAAAGTAACGCCAACCCGGAACTAAACCTTCGATCTCAAATTTTGCCTTCTAGCAAAGAAATCGATAACGTACTCCTTTACTCATTTAGGCCTTTACCACTTTCGCCTTAGACCCCATCCTCCTCCTACTATCAACCATTTTGTAATTATAGAATACGATTGACATTAACTCCTTCTAACGAACCGTAAATAGAGTACAACGAATCCTAATATGGGCTCTATGTTTTTAAGAGATGTAACGCGAAAGTCATATAACGAAAGACACTCCTAAGGACACTTGAATCTAGAGTGCTCTGATACCAATTATGATACCCCTGGATTTCCTGATGCGGGTTGGCCAGGCCCATGCCCGAATACCCGAGGATATCAAAAATAAATCGGCAATAATCGAACACAGAGTACAAAATAGATAAATAAGAATAAATAAATTCCTGAAAGAAAACTAAAATGATAATCCATTAATTGAAACTTCAGAATAAATTTTCATAAAGAATAAAATATTCTGATATAATTAATCCTCCAAAGTAATACAACTCGGGAATCCATACTATATGGACCCCTAGAAAATCCCAATTGAACAAATGACAGCAATAACTGTCAACATCAAAATACTGAAACATAAAGGAACTCCTATGTAGATAATCCGGAAGAGTGAAGTAGACTGATCCCTACTCAGCACGAACAACCTCTACTCCTGACGAACACCTGAAAAATAATGGTGGGTCAGGCCCACAAACAAGTTTTACTCTATTACAATCCAAGCAGATATCCGATATACGAATCAATCCTAGTCAATCCAACAATAACTAGTAGTCCGTATATATATAGATACACACTATAGGACGCGCACTGGACTATAGGTCTGCCTCAACCTGAATAGAAGGCAACATGCAAATAGCACATAAAGTGGGCATAAGTACCTAAACCTACCAGGGCACCCAGATGTCTACTATATCAAGTTATGCATCCTTGGCAATATATGCACCCTAACCATGATCCTGAGACTCAAGCTCATATCATGGCACCATAACTATATGTATATAAAATCTATCTTATCCATCCATAAATAATCTAGATAGGTCATTCAACTTGTTCAGTTGACCTGACATGAATATAAGTAGGACTTAACATTTTTAGTTAATCCATTCCCTTATATAAAATAGGTAGGATTTAATTTCTTTGGTTAATCCGTCCTCAGAATGCCACCGTCCCATACCGGTGCATTACTGTAATACCCCTAGTTTTCAAAAGGATAAAATAGGAATATTTTGGTTTGTTTTTCATTTTTATTTAAATTATTGGACTTATTTGCTATTTGGTTAAATTAGTTGATTTATTATTATTTGTGTGTATTTAATTTAATTGTTGTATTGTAATTGTTTATGTATGTTAAATTAATTGTTTATCTGTTTTATGTTAATTGGCTGTGTTGCTTTAACTATTTAATTTTGCTTTAATTTAATTGTGTTTTTTTTTTACTTAAATGTAGGATTAAATGACGTATGTTTTAATAAGACTTATTTGGTATATATATATTTTTGGTATGGTTATATAGGATTAGGGTTTTCTTTTATAGAGATAAATAAGCCGACTTATAGTTAGCTAGGAATTGGAATTAGGTCTTAGTAAGTGCCTATATATATAATCTTATATGTCTGTTAGGGTTAGGAAAACAAAACCCTTTTCACGTATTGTGAGATAGAGAGATACAGAGACATGTAATGGGTGTTTGAGGGAAAAACAGTGGGGCACTTGAAACTAATAGAACCACCAGATGGGATTTCAGCCATGGACTGTGGGTTGAACCAAGGAAGGATAGGAGTTTTGTTCGTATGAGGAACCAAGGAGGAAGCAAATAAGTTAGAACAGTGCGGGATCGCTGGAAAATCTAGGAAGACGGCGTAGGGATTTTAATTCAAAAATCTCAAAGGCAAGTTTCATTCTGTCTCCTTCCTATAAACTTGTGTTCTGTGCATTCTATATAGTCTCCAGGGATTACTTCAACCTTTAAAACTAATAGTTGATGCATGTTATATTAGACTGTAACCTGTTTTACGTTTAAATAACTGAAATTGGGTTTTTCTCAAACTGTGTTATTTTTGATTGAAACTTCTGTCAATCAAGTTCATAATAGAATTTAAGAAGTTTCTATGATTTTTGGGACTTGTATTGAACCTTAAGAACTTTAAGGAAAATTGGAGCAGAGGAGTGGTCTTCGCCGGAAGCGAAGAAGATAAACAGAGGAAAAGAAAATTGTTTCGGTTGAAGCTTTGTTAATAAATTCATATTGGAATATGTAGGGTTTCTAGGACTTTAGGAACTTGAATAGAACCCTAGGAATGTTAAAAAGATTTAGGATAGGACATTGGGCTTCGCCGGAAGAGCAGACGACAACCGGACGAAGCAGAAACGAAGCAGTGAAGCAGAGAAGGGCTCTCAGGGGTGAGACCCGGCTCCTAAATGGTGGGACCCGGCTCCCATGAAGAGAGAGCCGGCTCTCCATGAGGGAGAGCCGGCTCTAGAAGCCTAGGAGCCGGCTCCAATAAAGGGGAGCCGGCTCCCATGGGAAAAAAACCCCTACGGGTGTTTTCTGCAATTTTTCTGAAGTTCAGGAGCTTAAAGGTAATTACTGGAAAGTGATGGGGGGTTTTAAATGATTAAAATTAACTTGTTAAAGCCTTTAAATAGTTGGTTTATGCTAAGGTGCTAAACCTAAATGCATGTCATAAAACATAAGCTTATAATAGGCCTACTGTCAAGGAAGGAGGAATGCTTATTTTGCTAAGTTGTTTTGACAACTTAATTTGGACTGACATTGTAATTATTGTTAGAATTTATATCAATGATATATTTAGCATAGTTCAGTTCCAGGAATGTTGGTTATGATGTCATGTACTCGTATCTAATAAGTTGTATATTGTCGGGAGTAGTGGAAGGTTAGTTGCTAGTTTCGTGTTAGCAAATTAAATGAAACTGGTATAAAATACTTTTGAAGTTTCATATGATGTACTTAAACTTTGGAGTGTCATTATATCTGACACAGAATTTATAATGGGGAATTACATAGATGCCATGAGATTTAATTATAGATTTGCATGCCGTAAAGGATTTAGGAGGATGTAAATGCTAGTCATCATTTTAACATTTAAAACGAACTAGTATGGATGTGTTGATTTGGAATTCTAGTATAATGTGCAGTTTACAATTCTAATATTCATTATATTATGTTATGGAGGATAATTGCTGAACTGTCTTAATTTTGGTTCTGTCAATTAAATGGAAATGGATGGTTTAAATTGTTTATTCTTATTTTAACAATTTAAAAGGAGGATCTATGATTATAAACATATACTGGATGCATGATAGGATCTTATCAATATCTAATTTCTATTGTGTTGGTTTCCGGATGGATTTGATGTTCAAACATGTGTGCATCATTGATGGATCATTTGCATTATATGTACCGGTATGGGACGGTGACATATTAGGGATAGATTAGATAAAAAAAAAACTAAGTCCTACCCCTTTCATACATATGGAATGGATTAACTCAAACAATTAACTCCTACATGGATGCATGTCCTGTCAACTAAAACAGTTGAACGACATAATGGATGGTTGCTTTACTTTTCTATATTAGGAAGAGATTTAAATATATACTTAAGTGCCGTGATACGAGCTTGAGTCTCCTGATCATGGTTAGGGTGCGTATATCGCCTAGAATTGATAACCAGGCCTGATGATGTTTCCTTGGTTGTTCTACTCGGGTTGAGATGGATTATGTGGGCTGGTGAACATCCTATAGTGTGTACTTATATCTATATGGACTATCTTAGCTATTGTTGAGCTATCTAGGATGTATCTGCGTATCGGGTTTATGTATGGATTGTAGTGGCATGAAACTTGCATGTGGGCCTGACCCACCCTTATTTTTCAGGTGATCGTCTATAATAGGTTTAGAGCTTGTTCGTGGTGATGCAGATACAGTCATTCACTCTTCCGACTAAATAGGATTTTTCTTTCTGGTTTTAGTTTTGGATTTTATTCTGTAAAGTTTTATCAGTTGAGATTATTAGGGGTCCACTAGTTGGATTCCCGAGTTGTACGGATTGGAAAGTTAATTTATATTAAAACTTTTATTTTTGGAGGTTTTACAATTAGAATTCTTTTCAGCATATCATTATTTTATTCTTAATTCAGTTTTATTCCTGTTTGTTTATATATTGATTGTCTGGTATCCTTCAGATCTGTGCCAGGACTCGATCACCCGTGGTTCTAGAATCGAGGGGTATCACAATTACAATGCATATGATCCATAAATGATGTAACATGTAAAGTAATACATCAAATAAATCCACAGTTAATGCAATAATTTGAATACATCAAAAATCCAGAAATAAGCATAATAGAAATCAGATAGGTACATGATCATATTATGCATCCAATACATGATTAAAATCATAACATCCATATTAATTGCTAAGTTAATTTTAAGCAATTAAATCCTCCATTATCAACATGCAAATTCAATTAAAATTACATACTGATTAAATCCTAAGCATAATAAAAATCAGGTAAATAACTGAGCATATTATATTACTAATACATGATCAAAATCATATAATATCCATTTAAATTGCTAGAAGAAATTTAAACAATTAAAATCATCAAATAACCATATGCAAATTAATATAAAATTTCATATTGTTCTAATCCTTAGTATATGCATGTAAATTACGCTTCCTGTGATTTAAACATGTCAATTATTATTATTTTAAACCCCCATCATTAACCAAACATCACTGGAATCTCAAAAATCCCAAATAGTAGCCAAATTTAGCATCCCAGGTAAAGCCCCAGGAGTAGAGCCTACTCTACTCAAAATAGAGCCGCCTCTACTCTAAGAAGTGTGATACCTCCGAATTTTTAGATGCGGGTTGGCCAGGGCCACGCCCGAATACCCGAGAATATAAAAAACAAATGGCAATAATCGAACACAGAGTACAAAATAGATAACAGGAATAAATACTATGTGGACCCCTGGAAAACCAAACTAACCAAACGATCAACAATCTACAATTAGATACATGAACTCCTATATAGACAATCCGGAAGAAGATGTAGACGATCCTTGCTCAGCACGAACAATCCCTACTCCTGACGAATACTTGAAAAATGAAGGTGGGTCAGGCCCACAAATAAGTTTTACTCTACTACAGTCCAAGTAGAGACCCGATATGTAGATACATCTGAGATAACTTAACAATAGCTAAATAGTCCATAACTATATATATATCCACACTAAAAGACTCTCACTGGACTACATGTCGGTCTCAACCTGACTAGTAGGCAACATGCAAAATGCACCTGAAGTGGGCATGAGTACCTAGACCTAGCAGGGTACACCTCAAACCATCATAGCTAGCTATGCATCCCAATGCATATATGCTCCCTAACCGTCGATCCTGAGACTTAAGCTCATATCGAGGTATCATAAAAATATATATAAATTCCATCCAAAACCAATGAAGTGCCATTCAACTGTTCGTTGCCAAGACACGACATTTAATTAGGATTTAAATGTTATAATTAAATCCATTTCCTTAATCCAGAATAAGTAGGAGTTAGTGTTTTGATCTAATCCGTACCTAATATGCCACCATTCCATACCGGTGCATATAATCCACAAAATCCATATAATTGATAGAATAGGTAAAGTAGTTCAACAATTAAAATCCAGGGAATGATATAATGATAATCAGAAATATTACTGAGCACATTATACTGAAATTCTCAAAAGTAAATTTCATAACAATCCACAAATCCAACCATTGATGAAGTCTATAACAGATAAAATATCAATTAATTCCATATAAGCATACTACATTTTTAGATAGTTAATTATGCTTATTACAGTGCTTAAACATGATTAATATTGTTTAACCATACATGGAAAATTTGCTAGAATACTAGTAAGCAATAAATCCTTTATTCCATACTCAACATGTAAGTTTATTGTTGAAATTCTTGTTGTTCTATTCTTTAACATATTGTTATAAATCATGCTTCCGAGAATTTTTATATGTCCATTACAATTATTTAAACCATTCACGGCATCTTAAACAACTTAGAAATACTCCAAACGGCCAAACAGAACCTAAAAACTCAATTTCCGCAAGTTCCAGCGCGAGATCAAGCTCCCACACTTTGAGAGCCAGCTCTGCTCTCTTGGGAGCCGGCTCTGTAGTGCTGGGAGCCAGCTCCCTCCATGTGGGAGCTGGGTCTGTCCATGAGGGAGCTGGCTCCCTGAGCCAGCTCTTTCTCCCTTGAGAGTCGTAAACTGATCCTGCTCATCTTCTTCGTCTTCGGCGATGTTTAGAACCCTCTATATTGATTTTATTAAGATTTCTAGGGTTCAATCTAAGTCCTAAAGGTTCCAGAAACTCATAGAATTCCAGTACGTATGGCTAACAAGAATTTAAAACATAATCGGTAATAATTTATGCAAAAAACAATTTCAATTAAACAATACATAATATAATTTACAGTTTGAACTAACATGCATAAAATATCCATTTTAAAGTCTGATTTAATTCATGGAGACTATATAGTATGCACAGAATACAGGTCTAAGGTAAGGAGTTAGAATAGAACTTGCCTCTTAAGGTTTCGGTTTGAAACCTTTAACCGTCTTCTTCCTAAACTTTCTGGTGACCTCTGATTGTCATCAAGCCTCCTACTGCTCCGGTTCTATTCCACAAGCTGTAATACCCCTATTTTCCAAAAGGATAAAATTGGAATTTAACGTTTATTTTTGTGCATTTTTAATTGATTTTTGTGTCTATTTGCTTATGTGTTTAATTGTTTTATTTCTATTTAATTTAATTGTTAATTGTGTATTTGATTTTGCCTTACGTGATTAATTATTCTATTTAATTGGAATTAAATATTTAATGGAATTATTTGCTTTATTTGTATTACTGGATTTAATTAAATTATCTGAATTGTTTTTGTTATTTGTGTGTCCTTGATTTATTAATATAGAGGTTTAATTATTTAATTACGTTAATAAAGTCTTTAGGGATTTCATAACTAAAACTGTTAGAAGTTCTGTAGGTGGAAGCAATAAAGTTTCTAACGAGGGTTTTATCCTATAAGCCGACTAGGATTTAATTTAGATTATGGTTTCTGTCGTGGGTTACCATTGGAATTAGGTTTTATCTGTGCCTATATATATATGGTTATAGTCTGAATGAAGGGTTGGAAAACCCTATTCACGTATCAAAACACAGAGAGATACAGAGTAAGGGTTTGAGAGAAACAGAGCAAGTCTGTGAGGTTTCCGACTTCAAAGTCAGACCTAGGAGAAGGGAAGAGCAGAAGTAGAAGGAGGCTAGACAGTAACTCGGTGTTGCCGGAACAGTGGACACGACGCCGGGATTTTAACTGAAATCATAGGCAAGTTCTTTTCTTCCTCCTTCCCTTTGGCTTGTGTTATGTGCACCTAGGTATGCTCTAGGGTTTTAATGGATCAATAACTAAATTGTGCATGTTTTTATATGTCAAATTAATCATATTTTTGCTTTGAATTAGTTCTGTGATGATTCTTGAAAGTTTAGTTACAGTACTTGTTTTTATAAGCGTACTATAATCGGTAGGTGTTAAAGGATTTTAGTAATGCTATTTGGTATGAATAATGAATCTGGATGATACTGGACATACTTGGGACATCTAGGTTCAGGTTTAAAATAAACAGAGAGGGTTGGAAGTAGCCGGAGTCGGGGACGAAGGTCGTAGAATTCACAGAATCGCGGACGGCTCTCAGAGAGGGAGAGAGCCGGCTCCAGAAGGAGGGAGCCGGCTCCCCCCTAATTGTAGAGCCGGCTCTAGGAGAGGTAGAGCCGACTTTACCCTCTTGGAGATGACTCCAGGAATTCTTGGAGCCTTCTCTTTTATTTTTTGGAGCATTCTCTCTTTTTTTAGAGCCTTCTCTTTTTTTTAGAGCCTTCTCCTTTTTTTTTAGAGCCTGCTCTATTTTTTTAGAGCCTTCTTCTTTTGTTTTTGGAGCCTTCTTTTTTTTTTTTTTTTTTGGTTTTGGAGCAGTCTCTCACGAGGATTGATTTTATGAAGTTTTAGGTGATGTTTGGATGTTTTTAATTTAGTCTAGACTGTGTGGTGAGCATACTGGGGTTCTTAATACTAATTTCAAGTGTGGTTAAAGCCTCTTGTTGCATAATTTGTGTCTCTACACTAAAAGATGGACAATATAAAACTATATAATTTAACATACTGTTAACGGACGGGTGGAACTGAACTATTCTGGAAAAAAATTCTAGGACTACACAGAATGATTAAGAAGTTAATTTTAGGTGTTAATAGGACTTGAATTGATCAAGGTTTACCCCTAAATTAACAAAACAAACTGTATAAAATTTATGCGTTTTTTTTTATACGGCTAATGGATGGAAGAAAACTTAAATTACCTAAGTTTAATTTTGGCAATCCAGTGGGATCTAGTATGGTTATAAATCGTATTTTTGGTTGCATGCTAGGGTCAGTTAGTTATCAAGTTTGCTCTAGGCATACCTTGGATGTTAACTGCTGAAATGCTAATTCTGTTTTGCAATACATGGATTTAAGCCGGGATTGTAACTGCAGTAATATTAAGCACTATTATGCAAATACTTGGGTTATTGAATTAGACCTAAATTGTTAAACTGATACTTGGGTTTTGTCAATCTAATTGGGTGATGGCCTGGAATTAATTGAAGAATTAATTATGTATTCTCTGTCAATTAACTGGATGGATGCTGGACTTTAATTTGATGAACTATTAAACTTAGTCTCGTTAAGTTATGTGAATGGATTCTGGATTTGATGTTAATGAACGGTTTAAATTTTGCATTTATCAACTACTTGGATTATGTGGATACTGTTTGATGTACTGCTTAAAATGTTGTATCTTTTACGGATCATATGCATGGTATGTACCGGTATGGGACGGTGACATACGGAGGGACGGATTAGATCAAAACGCTAATTCCAACCCATTCATACATACGGAATGGATTAACTAAAACAGTTAAATCCTACATGGTTTCATGTCTTGTCAACTAAAACAGTTGAATGACATATTGGATGGTTGTTTATATTTTCTGTTAATAGGAAGGATAGGGATTTAATTAAAACATTTAAATCCTAATTTTATGTTGTGTCATGGCAATGAATAGTTGATCGGCATTACATTGGTTTGGATGGGAATTTATATCTATAAATTATGGTACTGCGATATGAGCTTGAGTTTCAGGATCGTTAGTTAGGGTGCGTATATGCAGTGGATGCGTAGCTAGTTATAGTAGTTTAAGGTGTACCCTGTTAAGTCTAGGTACTCATGCCCACCTTTGGGTGCATTTTCGCATGATGCCTTCTATTCAGGTAGAGACCCCTATTGTAGTCCAGTGAATGTCCTTAGTGTGGATATATATATACTTATGGACTAAATAGGTATTGTGAGGTATCTAGGATGTATCTGCGTATCGGGTCTCTATATGGATTGCAGTTAGATTAGAACTTGTTCGTGGGCCTGACCCACTATTATTTTTCAGGTAATGGACGGTTCCAGGTTGTAGAGCTTGTTCGTGCTGAGCAGAGACGGTTACTCATTCTTCCGACAATGTAGGAGTTTTCTTCATGGATTAACATTGGGTTCTTCAGTTGTTATTTTTCCAGTGTTGGAGTTTATTAGGGGTCCATCAGATGGATTCCCGAGTTGTATTAAAAATGGAGAAGTTGGTTGTATCAGAATAATTCTTTATTTATAAAATTTATTCTAAGGTTTCAGTTTTTGGGATTATCGTTCTAGTTTCTTTTCAGCAAATTTTATTTATTCCTGTTTATCCTAATTGTCTTCTGTGTTCATTTATTATTAATTGGTTTGATATCCTCGGGTAGTCGGGCCTGGGCCTGGCCAAGCCACATCTGGAAATCCGGGGGTATCACACAAGCAGACCCTCTTCCTTCTTCCTTGGTTCGACCATTCAACCTTTGGCCAAAACCCTAGCTTCCCTTCTCTGTTTTTCTCTAAAACTCTCTGTCTTTAAAGTGGCATGACTAGGGTTTCTTTCAACCCTTGACAGACAAACCTAATAAGTATATATAAGCTTTTATAAACCTTAATTCCAATTTTAAGAGGAGACAGAAAAGAGAAAAGAAAAGAAAATCTAATATAAACTAAATATGTATATAAGTCATAATATCACTATATAGAATTACCAATATTATCCTATATTATTACGTATCTACATATATATGTGACCATTTAAAAATGTAATATAAATATATATATTTATATAAATATAGATATAACTAAATCCTCTTATTATTATTAATTAGAATAATAATAATAATAACCTTCACTACCCGTGGCTCATAACCCTTACCCATGTAAGTCCATCCAAGTAGTTCATGTGACCCATTTATTTGGTCCACTACTACTATCCAAATCCAACTCCTTTTAAATTAAAATTAAAAATAAAAATAAAATACACACTTAATCATACTTAATCTAGCACATAAAAATTACATTTAAACAACCCAATCATCTCATAACAAATAAGTACTTACAACAAATTAAACAACTTTACACTATCACACAAAATAAAACACACAATTAAATCACGTATTTCAAATAAACAATTAAGCAAATAGAAACTCATAACCACATAAGCACATAGCCACATATTCCATTAACAATGCACAAGAAATAAAAATTAAATTCCAATTATATCTTTTTGAAAACTAGGGGTATTACATTTTTCCCCCCTAACAAAAGGAATTCCATCCTCGGAATTCACGAAACTCTGAATTATTTCCTTTTAAAATTCATTTCCGTTCTTATGTGGGCACAACCTCTTTGTATGGACTCCACCGAATTCCAATGCATCCACCAATATATAAGGTTCCAATATTTAAGAAACCTAAGAAATGTACAAGTCCTAGGTTGTATCTAACAATGACTCAATCTTACCCAATAAAAGTCAATTTAGTATGGAAAACTGACCTTCCTCCAAAAACATTGCTTCCCATATGGAAGACATCCCAAATAATTGTTTCTTGATAGAAAACTCTAGTGTACAAGTTCAACTATTTACAACATCCTACTGCCGCCTTCAAACCGCGCGCAATCCATTACAAATGAGAGTAATTCTCTCTGATGTCCGTTAATAAAGTCAAGGTCAAATTGTACAACCCTTGCTTTCATTTCAAACCAATAGGTGAGAGGTCTGCACTATATAATATATAAAACCTCAAACGTTGTCATACTAACCTCCTTGTGTCAACAATATGATAGACAAAAAAAAAAAAAAGAAAAAAAAAATCAGAAAAATGAAATAAACAAGTCCAATTAACCATAAAAACCTAGGGTATATATCCCAAGCATATCCTCCATGATCAAATTTACGTTCTTGATCAAATCCTCCGTTTAGAGATATGAAGCAAAACTGCTCCACCAAAATCCTCATAAAGCTCCTTCTAAATAGTAATTTTCATCCATTATAATGGACATCCACATACTATAACACTACTATTAGTGCGATAGAACTGATATGAAGCTCCAAAGTGAACACTACTCAACCAATGTCCATAAGAAAACCTATTCAATCCACCATTCTTTGCCCTACATGAATTTAAAAATTCCAATTCAATGTCAATAATCCCTACCGACCATCCAACCCTGATTAGTCCTATGCCCAATAAGAAGTGGCAAAAATCTCTAATGATATCTGATTATCAATTTTTCACCTTTCTAATAAGTGTTACTCTCATAGACAGTCATGTACATGTCTATACCCAAACCTGTTCACTAGAATTGACATTTGATATCTTGATGTACCTTATAACCGTCTGAGGGCATCGAGAAAAATTTACAAATGTTACATCGCATTCATCCGACATCATTTACAGAAACTACTAATTCTCCTCTAGTACCTTAAGCTCTATTTAAGTAAGGTAACACCTCCACTAAGGTTAGCTCCAATAATTAAAATTGACTTCCTAAATTTCCTTGGTAATAGCTAGTGTCATTATTATACAAGCTATAAGTTTAACTGATGTCTCAACAACTACCCGAAGGTTTAATTACCATATCGGTTGTTAAGAGCATCCACTTCCATATTTACTTCCACCAAACGAAACTTAATGTAAAGTGTGAATCACCACTTCTATCCATCTAAGCCGTCTAATGATCCATTCTATTTGTATGAACTGATATCTTACCACTTCAAAATAGACAAAATGAAGCTGATTTAATTTATCAGTCAACCCATATCCTAACCATAATCCTGACCCTTTTGTAAAGTCAGCAATCCTTCAACTAAATCCGAGAAAAATGCTCGATTATTTCCGCTTCAGTATAGGAAATGGCTGCAAAAATCTAGTGATCTCTGACGGTCCATCTTGATTATCTAATAAATATTAGAACTGGAAATAAAATCACTTTGTCCTTCCTCCTGCCTGTCTTCTAAACATCTGCTCCATATCGTGAAGTATCATATTTCCACTCGGATGAATAAAGAACTAAGTATTGTGTACTTCAGTCCTTGCATCCTCGTTAATCTGTCTACAGAAAGTACCGTTAATCTGATACCACCAGCTGTCATCTGCACCCATTGTTTAAATTGGAGCATCTTCAAAAGCTCACTCTGCAACTTAATCTATGCACCACTGATCCATGATACACCTACCGATAAAGAAAATCAACCGGTAATTCTATTCATTGATAGTCGACTAGCTATGACTTTTCCATAAACACCATGCACCTCTTCCTTATATATAAGTGATCGGTCTCCCCATCCTATCTTGACACACCTTGCTTCTTTAATAAAAGTAAGTGTCAATTAGACTTTTTGTCTCATTTCAAAAGAATATGGAACTTTTCCATCCTCCAAATAGTAATCAATTTCCCAGCAACAACTAATTGGTGCGAATTATGACCTAATTTTTTTTTTTTTTTTTTTTTTTTTCCATATTTTATAAAGTGTAGAAACTTTGGTTCCTCCTCCAAGTGCAACACTGGCAACTCCTCCAAATGACACACTCGTGAATAGTGTCTTGCTTAAGAATAGACTGATGAAGATTTAGTTAGTCCACTATCCTCAATCGGTGTTATTCTATCAAGTACCTAAATCAGTACTAAATCCTCCTTCAGACTTGGTGACAACTTCTGAAATTCCTAAGAAGATATTTAGTAAAGTCAACACCTCCGATAAATCATCGTGGCATTAAAGTATATCAAACTAACGTACTAGATTATTTGACTTGTAGTGATGGTTTAATTATCCCATCCTGCAAACATACTGTAATGACACATGTTCAGGTCCAATAAATTAGTTAGATTTATGTATATTTACCAAATCCTATTACCACATGCTCACAATCCTAGCGTAATATAGCGCTATTAATCCATGCTATTAAAAACACTAGTCAACTGATCACACACTTGTGTCCTCAACTAAACCACATACCAAAATCCTGAATAGTTAACGAAAATAAAACACGTATGATAAACACAATAAAACAAAAATAATCCTACTTAGGACATCGTCCTTTCAAGAAAAGAAAACCTCCTTTGAAATCAACTTGCAAAATTATTTCTCAAAAGTTCCTTTTATAGTTTCGTAAGTAATCATCCAACCTCGAAACTTATCCTTTAAACATAGCTTAAAAACAACATTCATTTGCCTAAGCAAATACCAATGGCTTAATCCCTCATCCTCTTTATACGCGGAATGCAAATCGTCTAACGTGGCTTTATAAAGCAACTTAGAACCTCATAACATAATTCCCATCCTTTCTTGAACATGATATAAAATTATGTATTTCGTTTTGATAAGAATTCCATCCGATCCCCAAACTCCTGAAGAGTACTTTTTATCTACCTCTTTTAGAGATGATATGAAAATTTAACTATATGTAGATTGATCCACACCAACTCTACTTGTATCATTCACTATACTACTAACGAATAAGATTACCCTCATTGTAATGACCCGGTCATTTTCTTTCTATTCCTTTTCCTTAGATTTTCATGGATATTTTTTTTCCGATGATCTTTTTCTTTCTGAGCTCAGTTTCTCGTCACTTAGTGTCATCTCGAGTGCTCTGGAATGATTTCCGAGACTCTTTTCCTTAGATTTACAACTTCCTTCGGGGACTGCGTCATTTCCTCATTTTCATTTTTCGGACACTATTTATTTCGTCATTTTCCCTATTTCGTCTTTTCTTTGTTTGTCACTTTTGGCATAACCACACTGGTTGTGTTTGGAGTTGGTTTTTGACTTCACATATCTTCATTCTAAGTGGTTTCCACGAAATACGTATCTTTACTTTTGCAGAAAGGTACTTTGGTTGCTCCCAGTGTCCATAGGGGTATGGATGCACAATTCTTCAGAAACTTTTTCTTTTCTAGGGGTATTTTTCATAAATATCTTTTGAAGATATTTTATTTCAAGGGTTTCTAAGAAAATATTTTTTAGAAGATATTTTCATTTTGGGCCAGTTGTGCAGTTTCACTTTTTGGAGGGGCATTGTGCAATTAATGAAAGTTATTGCTAAATGTCTCGTTTTGAGCCTGAATCCTCGTACGGGATTCATTTTCACTTTTCGTCGAGTCGTGTACTCTTAGAATTTCCTTTTGGTTATTTTTCTCCAGTTTCGAAGTTTCTGGCCCAAGTTGCCGCCGAACTTGTTCGGGGTATATCTCTCTGCCCGGGACTCAGTTTTCGATGCTGTTTCTTCCGTTGTTCATATTTTCTCACTTCGGTTCTTTTTCATTCATGGAGTTTTACCGTTTGAGCACATCTGCTCAAATTCCACTTTTCCGGACTCGGCGGGGCCAGTTCGGGACACTTTTTGAGTTTTTTTATAAATAAGGGGTCTTAGAAAGAAAAATCAGATTTTTCTCTCTCTCCCCTCTCTTGGCCGGATCTCATGGCAACCATGGCTACCATCTTATCTCTCTTCTTTTGAGCTTCTTCCCTTCAATGAAATGTTATTGTGTTCGTCTTGGTGAGGCCTTCGATTCCACCAATTGGAATATCGTTTTGGCCATTTCTTGAGTTTGGGTTTGAAGTCAAGTTGTGATTTTCATGGGGCTTCCATGGGATTCTTGTTCATTGTGTTGTCCTCGACAAAAACTCGAAGTTTCATCGGATTCAGAGCACTTTCATTACGATGGGGATTTGAGATTTCATCTCAAATGGAGGTAGGGGATGTTTTAGGATTTTGTATGTGTTGTATTGGGTATTTTTCATGATTATACAACTTGTTTGCATGACTTTTATCAAATCTAGAAAATTAGTAATATTTAATTCTTTGCCTAAGATTAAATTTACATGGATGTATATAACTTAGAATTGAATTGTGGTATGATGATAAATTATGTTTTGATATGCTTGTTAACATATATTAAATTAGAATTATTTAAATAAGAATTGCACTTTTTATTTAATAATGATCTTTTGTGAAAATTTAATTCTCATGGTTGTACCTTGCATGAAATTAAATTATAGCATGCTTTTAAATTAAGTCTTGGCATGTTCTTTAACATACTTTAATTTAAAAGCATTTGGATAAGTATGAAAATTTAGAGATTTTAATTAAAAGAATTAATTAAAATCTATTTTTAAAGGTTCCATTGACTTAATTGTGTTTTAACTTGATAATTATGATGACTAGGACTTGTACACTAGCATATGTTAAATTGGGACCATTTGATGTTGTTTTAGAATCTATGAATTTAATTATCATGATTTAATTAAATTCCATCATATTGTTTTAATGACCTAATTAAGTTTTTCATGTGGTATATTGTGATACCCCTCGGATCCGAGACACGGGTTGATCAGGCCCAGGCCCGTACCCGAGGGATATCAGACAATTAATGTGTTATAACGAACACAGATTACAAAATGAAATAAGAAATAAAATTTAAGAGCTGGAAGAAATCTAAAACATAATCCTTAATAATAAAAATACTTAAATCCCAATAATCCAAAACCTCCATAAGTTAAATAACTCGGGAATCCATCTTTAGTGGACCCCTAATAAAAATCCCAAACTGAATGAAAATAAAACTGAAGATAAAATCCAAATCCAATATCTAGAAAGAAGTCCTACATCGTCGGTAAAATGGAAAATCATCTCTGCTCAGCACAAACAAGCTCAAGCCTGGAACTGACGTACACCTGAAAAATAGGAGTGGGTCAGGCCCACGAACAAGTTCTATCCTATTACAATCCAAGCAGAGACTCGATACGCATGTATATACTAGATAGTTCAACAATAGCTAATAATCCATACATAAATATAAATCCACACTATGGACTCTCACTGGACTATGATGCGGGTCTCAACCTGAGTAGAAGACACCATGTAAAACGCACCGGAGTGGGCATGATTACCTAAGCCTAACAGGGTACACCCTAAACAACACAGTCAACTACGCATCCTACTACATATACGCTCCCTAACCGTAGACTCTGAGACTCAAGCTCATGTCACAGTACCATAATAATATATTTAAAATCCATTCCTATTCATCCATAAGAAATCCATAAAGTCGTTTAGCTTATTCAGCCGCACAGACTTATGTAAGATTTCCAGTAAGTCGTTCAACTTATTCAGCCACACAGACTTAAATATAGGGCAGATTCCTTTTTTATAATCCGTACCCTTATTCCAAAATAGGTAAAACTTTAGCAACTTGTGCTAATCCAAACCTAGTATGACACTGTCCCATACCGGTGCATACAATCCCATCCATCCAACAGTTGATAATAGCATCGACAATATAGATTTCAATATCAACAATTCCATACTAAGCATATTAGAGTATAATAGCAAATATGGTAAAATAAAACCAACAGTTGATTAAACATTGACAATATAAATATCAATATCAACTACTCCACACTAAGCGTGTTAAAGTAAATTAACGAACATACTAAAATACCACCATTACGCAGAAACGATTTCTTAGAACCACATCCCAGAAGCCAATACTAGATCACACAGGACTGTGTCTGTAAATATAAGTCTATTCCCAGTATTCATAATTAACAGAGCCTAAATAAATATTAGATTACTTAGTTCCATAACCTGTATAATAAATTTAGGCAATTTATCATACCTTTAATTTTCTGTCCAACAAATTGATGCATTAAATTTTAAAATTTGACCATCAATTAATCCTTAGAAAAATATAGATTTCTAGCATGTATTTCCATTCCACGAATACGTAATTAGCAGCAGACAAGCTCTCACAGAAAATTCTAATATAATTAAGAAATATAAATGTCCGAATACAAACAAGTCTGCGAGGCACAATAAATTTTAACGATTAAAACTCGGTGTTTAAATCTGTATTATTCTATCCCTTGAGACTTTAATCCTACTCTGGACAGCCTCTAAAACCTCCACTACAGTATTTATTTTCCCCAGAAACTTACACAATCAATCACGAAGAAACTTTCTCACTAAAAACTGAAAAAAAAAAAAAAACAAAGCAGAACGTAGAAACCATAAAGAACCAACATGGAGCAGGCTCCAAAAAAACCTTGGAGCCACTTCCAAGGGCCTTGGACGCCTCCACTTCAAGGAGAGCCGGCTCCCATCAAGGGAGAGCAGGCTCTCTCCCTCCTCTGCCTCGTGTCATATTTTTCCAACGTCGTTTTCACCTTCGGTACTTCTTTGCTTAGGTTCCCAGAGGTTCTAACTTAGTCCCAGTAGATTCCAACCCTTGCTTAAGTCTTATCACATGACTAACATGAATTTAACCAGAGGTTTATGCCAAAAACATTCACGTTTAAATAGTTTAGCAGGTGTATACAACATATCCTTATGAATCAAGTTTCAACATGAAAACAGACTACGTTTTTTTTTTTTTTAAACATATAATTCATCCTTGAACTATTTAAGTATGCAAAGAACACGAAGCCTAAGGGAGAGAGTTAAGACAGAACTTGACTTTGAGACTTTTGTTCAAAATCTCTACGTCGTCCTCTAAGGTTTCGGCGATTCCTACTACAAAATTCCTCCTCTGTTCTCTCTCTACCTCTACAAACGTGAATAGGTTTTATTTATTTATTTTTTCAAACCCTAAACAAACGTATCCTACATATTTATAGAGTTATACCAAACCCTAAATTAATTTAAGCCCCAAACTGAATCCTAATCGGCCCATAACAACTTAATTAAAACCTACGTTAGCTACAACCGTGATTTCTAAAAACAAAAACCCTAATTATAATTTCATAACTAATAATTAATTAAAACACTTAATAATCAATTCAATTAAATGAAAACAATGAATTTTACTAAAGAAAACATAATGCAAACAAATCAAACAATTTAATTTAATAAAATAATTAAACAAGTCATGTAACTTAAATACACAATTAAACAAGTAACAAGCAATTCAAATAAATAATTAAATAATTTAAAATTCAATTAAAATAAATCAAACAATTTACAATTAATTCACAATTAAATCAAAATAAATTCACCATTAAAAACGCAACTTAAACAATTAAATAAATTTCAGGTCTATCCTTTTAAATTAGGGGTATTACATTCTTCCCCCCTAACAAAAGGAATTCCGACCCTTACCTTCTTCCCATAATTCAGGAAACTGCGAGCAAATGACATCCTCCCGTTCCCAAGTAGACTCAGCCTCATTGTGATGACTCCATTGAACACGAACCAAAGGGATAACCTTATTACGAAGGATTTGATCCCGACAGTCGACAATACAACATGGTGGCTCCAAATAAGTCGCATCCGGCTGTAACTCAATCTCCCCAATATCAATATGCTGATACTGATCCTCATCTTGCAGAAATTTCCGCAACGTGGAAACATGGAACACATTGTGAACGCGATCCAAAGAATCCGAAAGTGCTAATCTTTAAGCAACAGCTCCAACGCGATCCGTGATCATGAATAGACCGACAAACCGTGGTAACAACTTCCCTTTCTTCCCAAAGTGCATAACACCTTTCATAAGCGACACTTTGAGTAAAACTGATCTCCAACCCTAAACTCCAAAGCACGAGTACGCCGATCAGCATAGCTTTTTTTCCTACTCTAAGCAGTACGCATGCGATCCCGAATAAGAGCAATCTTCTCAGAAGTATCCCTAATAAACTCAGGACCCAAGAATCTACTCTCTCCAACCTCCATCCGACAAACAGGCGATCGACACAGTCGACCGTATAATGCCTCAAATGGTGCCATACCAATAGTCTTTTGGAAACTATTGTTGTAAGCAAACTCCACAAGTGGCAAATAATCCTCCCAGTGGCCCTTAAAATCAAGAACACACGACCGAAGCATATCTTCCATAATTTGATTCACCATCTCAGTCTGTCCATCAGTCTGAGGATGATAAGCAGTGCTAAGATGCAATTCTGTACCTAAAGCCTGCTAAAAGCTCTTCCAAAATCTAGACATATAGTTCAAATCCCTGTCCGATATAATAGACAACGGAATACCATGTAGCTTTACAATCTCTGAAATATAAAGCCTCACCAACTGCTCCGAAATGAAGTCAGTACGAATAGGTAGGAAATAAGCTGATTTGGTCAACCTATCCACGATGACCCAAATGGAATTGTGACCTTTGAAAGAAGTGGGCAATCCCTCCACAAAGTCCATAGAAATGCTCTCCCATATCCAATCGGGTATCGGTAGTGGTTGTAGAGCTCTTGGCGGCCTCTGGTGTTCAATCTTAACCATCTAACAAGTACTACACTGAGAAACAAACAGAGTAATGTCCCTCTTCATACCTGCCCACCAAAACTGCCGCTTCATATCCTAATACATCTTGTCTTCGCTTGAATGAATAGAAAACTCAGAATGATGAGTCTCCGTCATCATGTCATTCCTCAAATCATCAGCAGATGGTACCACTAAGCATCCCTTGTACCTCAAGCCTCCGTCAGTCCCAACATGGTAAAATGGAACCGCCCCACAAGCTATCTCTGCAACTTTGTCGATACACTGCTAATCGGTGAGTTGTGCTTGCAAAACCTTGCGAATGATGGAAGGTGTAACCACCATGCAAGCCATAAAAGCGTCCGACAACTCATCTACATTCTTCAAAGCATTCCACTCAGTGGTGAATAAGGCAGAAAGACTACTAACAGGTCGGTGACTGAGTGCATCTGCCACCACATTCGCTTTCCCTAGATGATACTATATAGAAAAATGATAATCCTTTACAAACTCCAACCATCTGCGCTATCTCATATTCAACTCCCGCTGAGTGAATAAATACTGCAGACTCTTGTGATCACTGAATAATCTGAAGGACTCACCCAACAGATAATGCCTCCATATGCGCAAGACAAAGACCACAACTGCCAATTCCAAATCATGTGTTGGATAATTAAGCTCATGAGGCTTAAGCTTCCAAGATCCATATGAAATCGGTCATTCCTCCTGTATCAAAACACATCCAAGACCCTGTAAAGAAGCATTTGTATAGATTAGATACTCTATCCCGCTATGTGGAGTAGCCAAAACCGGTGCAGAAGTCAACTTAGTCTTCAGCTCATCAAAAGCTCGCTGACAGTGTTCATCCCACACGAACTGTACACCCTTTTTAGTTAGGTGCGTGAGTGGTCTAGCTATCTTAGAGAACTCCTGGATGAATCTCCGATAATATCCCACCAAACCAAGGAAACTCTGAATCTCGGTAGGTGAAGTAGGTTGTCCCCACTCAACCACTGCTGAAACCTTGGCTGGATCTACTGTTATCCCCTTTTCGGACACCACGTAGCCCAGAAACTTTACTTTCCACTGCTAAAATTCACACTTCTCGAACTTGGCAAATAACTGGTGTTCACGAAGCGTCTGCAATACTATGCAAAGATGTCTCGCATGATTGTCCTCCGACCGAGAATAGATCAAGATATCATCAATAAAGATAATAACAAACTGATCCAAATAAGCTCTGAAGACTCTGTTCATTAAGTCCATGAACACTGCTGGTGCGTTAGTCGTCCCAAACGGCATGACACGAAACTCATAAGAACCATATCTTGTGAGAAACGCTGTCTTAGGAATATTAGTTGATGATACCTAGAATGTAAATCAATCTTGGAGAAATATGTGGCTCCCCTTAACTGATCAAACAAATCATCGATCTTGGGTAGCGGATACTTGTTACGAATAGTAACCTTGTTCAATTCCCTATAATCAATACATAGGCGAAACGAACCATCCTTCTTTTTCACAAACAAAACTGGTGCTCCCCAGGGTAAAGTACTTCTACGAATGAAACCCTGGCTGATTAATTGCTGAATCTAATCCCTCAGCTTTCTCATCTCTACTGATGCCATCCTATATGGTGCCCTAGCAATAGGCGTAGTGCCTGGAGCTTAGTCAATCACAAAGTCGATCTCGTGACTAGGTGGCAACCCTAGAATCTCCTGAAATATATCCGAAAAGTCCTGTACAATTGGTATACGATCCAATGATACAGTAACCTCCTCCTCTGTTTCCTCCTCCACATGGAATAAATACGTGCTACCACCCTCATTAGAACGTGGCATAGCTACAACATACATATCCTAACCAGGTATGATGAACACAATAGATCTATAAAAGCAATTTACTTGGGCATGGTAGTGAGATAACCAATCCATCCCAAGTATCACGTCATAGGTATGCATGTCCAGGACCAGTAGATTGGCTAGAAATTTGAGTCTGCCAACATCTAGTGTCACAGGCCCATCACTCTTATGTAAAATGACTGTATCGCCTAATGGTGTAGAAATACCCTGAGGTCTAGTGCATACCCTCGTCCTCATCCCAGATAAAACAACAAAAGTCCTAGTTATAAATGAGTGTGTAGCACCCATATCAAATAAAACACGTCCATACAAACCATGAATATGAAACTTACCCTCAACAGCCTAGGGTGCCTAAACATCCTGTGGCACTTGGTTGCACACCCTGCCATAGTGCAACTACTGTTGTGCCTATCCTTGAGTCTACAGTGGTGCCGATAAAGCCAGATGTGTCTGTCCCTAAATCCGTGGAACTTGTGGAGCTGGTAGAGGCACTGGCGCCCTCTGTCCTGGCTGCACGTGTTGTCCCTGTCCTTGTCCTACTTTAGGACACTGCCTGGTAGTATGACCATATTCTCCATAAGTGTAACAACTATCCTGGAAAGTACCAAATGGCCTCCTCTGTCGGTTAGCCAGTGGCTGACCCTATCCTGTTTGTGGTCCCCCATTCGGCTGCCTCTGAATAGGTGCTCCATTCCTGTGAGCATCTGAACCACCCTTGTGCTTCTTCCAAGGCTGTTGTCCCTGGAACTTGCCCTTGTCATTCTGTCGGTGACCATTCCCGTTCCCTTTTCAGCTGACTGATTAGCAGAGTCTTTATCACCCCGCTTCTCACCACGAGCCTGTCTGAAGTCCACGGTCAACTGATACTGCTGTAGAGTGGCTCTACCACCTGAGCATATGTAGTATAAGCTGGACTACCTGTAATAGCTCTCTTGATAGACCACATCAGTCCCTTAACGAAACTGTTGTGCTTCGTCTCCACTGTATCCACCTCTTCCGGTGCAAAGAGAGACAAGTGTGTGAATTGCTGCTTATACTCTGCTACTATCATATTCCCCTGCTGCAGGTTAAGAAACTCAGTCTTCATAGCTGCCTTGACGGCATAGAGAAAATATTTCTCGTCAAAGCGAGCACTAAACTCATTATAAGTCAATGTCATCCTCTCATCTGTAGTGGTAACTGACTCTCACCACTGTAATGCATCTCCAACCAGCTTAAAGGTAGCAAGCATTTGCTTCTGAACCTCCATGCACTGAACCAAGTGAAAATGATGCTCAATGTCCTGTTTCCACTGGTGAGCTGCTTTCGCATTGGTGGAGCCTGAGAACACAGGTTGACTCCCCTTTGTGAAAGAGTTCCTAGCCTTTTCCCAAGAATCCATCTGAACCATTGGTGTTGGTACAGGTGCCTGCTAAACCTGTGGTTGATTCTGGAGTGTAGCTGTAACTCCTGCTTCTATTGCCCTAACAACAAGGTCATTGAGGTGTGGAGGAATCTCTGGATCTCTGACTTGATCCGGAGGCTGTTGAACCTCCTCCTGCTCCTCCTGAAACTAACCATCAACATCCTGAAATCCAGGCATTTGTTGCTCCTCTTCCATTAGCTGACGTTGTAGGTGTTCTTACTGCCTATGTGCTGCTCTCCTTTGCCTCTTATTTCCTTACATGTTCTATCATCTTCTAGCATTAACCATCTATTAACACAGAAAGATAGACATCAGTACGAATTCTAAATGGACCGTAAAAGAATTCAACGAATCCTAAACTTAAGCTCTAATCAAGAGATAACGCTACGCGGAAGTCTTAGACGATAGAATCCTAGAGACACTTGAACCTGGAGCGCTCTGATACCAGCTGTGATACCCCTCGGATCCGAGACACGGGTTGATCAGGTCCAGGCCCGTACCCGAGGGATATCAGACAATTAATATGTTATAACAAACATGGATTACAAAATGAAATAAGAAATAAAATTTAAGAGTTGGAAGAAATCTAAAACATAATCTTTATTAATAAAAGTACTTAAATCCCAATAATCCAAAACCTCCATAAGTTAAACAACTCGGGAATCCATCTCTAGTGGACCCCTAATAAAAATCCCAAACTGAATGAAAATAAAACTGAAAATAAAATCCAAATCCAATATCTAGAAAGAAGTCCTACATCGTCGGTAGATTAGAAGATCGTCTCTGCTCAGCACGAACAAGCTCAAGCCTGGAACTGACGTACACCTGAAAAATAGGAGTGGGTCAGGCCCACGAACAAGTTCTATCCTGCTACAATCCAAGCAGAGACTCGATACACATGTACATACTAGATATTTCAACAATAGCTAATAATCCGTATATAAATATAAATCCACACTATGGACTCTCACTAGACTATGATGCGGGTCTCAACCTGAGGAGAAGGCACCATACAAAATGCACCGGAGTGGACATGACTACCTAAGCCTAACAGGGTACACCCCAAACAACATAGTCAGCTACGCGTCCTACTACATATACGCTCCCTAACCGTAGATTCTGAGACTCAAGCTTATGTCACAGTACCATAATAACATATTTAAAATCCATTCCTATTCATCCATAAGAAATCCAGAAAGTCGTTTAGCTTATTCAGCCACACAGACTTAAGTAAGAGTTCCAATAAGTCGTTCAACTTATTCAGCCGCACAGACTTAAATATAAGGCGGATTCCGTTTTTATAATCCGTACCCTTATTCCAAAATAGGTAGGACTTTAGCAACTTGTGCTAATCCAAACCTAGTATGACACCGTCCCATACCGGTGCATACAATCCCATCCATCCAACAGTTGATAATAGCATCGACAATATAGATTTCAATATC
The DNA here is from genome assembly GCF_030987335.1 of Cornus florida. Classification (NCBI taxonomy): domain Eukaryota; kingdom Viridiplantae; phylum Streptophyta; class Magnoliopsida; order Cornales; family Cornaceae; genus Cornus; species Cornus florida. The sequence continues at coordinate 70,992,779 of NW_026775576.1, read as the reverse complement.
AACAATTCCATACTAAGCATATTAGAGTATAATAGCAAATATGCTGAAATAAAACCAACAGTTGATTAAGCATTGACAATATAAATATCAATATCAACTACTTCACACTAAGTGTGTTAAACTAAATTAACAAACATGCTAAAATACCACCATTACACAGAAACCATTTCTTAGAACCACATCCCAGAAGGCAATGCTAGATCACATAGGATTGTGTCTGTAAATATAAATCTATTCCCAGTATTCATAATTAACAAAGCCTAAATAAATATTAGATTACTTAGTTCCATAACCTGTATAATAAATTTAGGCAATTTATCATACCTTTAATTTCCTGTCGAACAAATTGATGCATCAAATTTTAAAATTTGACCATCAATTAATCCTTAGAAAAATATAGATTTCTAGTATGTATTTCCATTCCATGAACACATAATTAGCACAAGCTCTCACAGAAAATTCTAATATAATTAAGAAATATAAATGTCCGAACACAAACAGGTCTACGAGGCACAATAAAATTCCATACAATTTTAACGATTAAAACTCGGTGTTTAAATCTATATTATTCTATCCCTTGAGACTTTAATCCTACTCTGGATAGCCTCTAAAACCTCCACTACAGTATTTATTTTCCCCAGAAACTTAGACAATCAATCATGAAGAAACTTTCTCACTAAAAACTGAAAAAAAAACAAAGTAGAACGTAGAAACCATAAAGAACCAACATGGAGCAAGCTCCAAAAAAACCTTGGAGCCGGCTCCAAGGGCCTTGGAGCCGCCTCCACTTCAAGGAGAGCCGGCTCCCATCAAGGGAGAACCGGCTCTCTTCCTCCTCTGCCTCGTGTCATATTTTTCCAGAGTCGTTTTCACCTTCGGTACTTCTTTGCTTAGGTTCCCAGAGGTTCTAACTTAGTCCCAGTAGATTCCAACCCTTGCTTAAGTCTTATCACATGACTAACATGAATTTAAACAGAGGTTTATGCAAGAAACATTCACGTTTAAACAGTTTAGCAGGAGTATACAACATATCCTTATGAATCAAGTTTTAACATGAAAACAGACCACGTTTTTTTTTTTTTTTTAAACATATAATTCGTCCTGGAACTATTTAAGTATGCAAAGAACACGAAGCCTAAGGGAGAGAGTTAAGATAGAACTTGCCTTTGAGACTTTTGTTCAAAATCTCTACATCGTCTTCTAAGGTTCCGGCGATTCCTACTACAAAATTCCTCCTCTGTTCTCTCTCTGCCTCCACAGACATGAATAGGTTTTATTTTCTTTGTTTTTCAAACCCTAAACAGACGTATCTTACATATTTATAGAGTTATACCAAACCCTAAATTAATTAAGCCCCAAACTGAATCCTAATCGGCCCATAACAACTTAATTAAAACCTACGTCGACTACAACCGTGATTTCTAAAAACAAAAACCCTAATTATAATTTCATAACTAATAATTAATTAAAACACTTAATAATCAATTCAACTAAATGAAAATAATGAATTTTACTAAAGAAAACATAATGCAAACAAATCAAATAATTTAATTTACTAAAACAATTAAACAAGTCATGTAACTTAAACACACAATTAAACAAGTAACAAGCAATTCAAATAAACAATTAAATCATTTAAAATTCAATTAAAACAAATCAAACAATTTACAATTAATTCACAATTAAATCAAAATAAATTCACCATTAAATAAATAAAAACGTAACTTAAACAATTAAATAAATTCCAGGTCTATCCTTTTAAATTAGGGGTATTACATATATGCAATGACCATGCTATGTTGTTTAACATGTGTTAATTAGAGACTATTTGGTTGAGATTTGAAACTTAGAGAAATTAATTAGTTTACTTGATTAATTTTCGTTTCTATTGCATTATTGATTTAAATGATGTGTTTGATGTTGGTATTATGTTTAAAGCATGATTTTAGACTTGTATTAGATTCTTTAGTTCATGTTTTCAATATTGAATTATATTGTTATAGCGTGTAACGAATTGCACATTGAAGATTCGACATGTGATGTTGTTATAGCGTGTAACGAATCGCGTTATGAAGATTCGACATTGTTATCCTATAATAGTTGTAGATTTAGAGCATGTATTGTGTGGTTTCAACCTATTTGTGCATGAAGGTAGTTTCGTGTACTATTTAATACATATATAAGTTGTTAACTTATCTATTTTGGAGTCTTGGGATATTGTTGTTACAAGTGACATGGCTAGAGTTTGGCTCTAGTACGGGAGACACGAGTTCTCCCTACAATATAGTGCGCACTAGGGGTGGTATGACTAGAGGGTAATGCCCGGAATAACCATATTGTTCTTGGTTCAGTCCGAGACGTGATGTCCAAGTCTCTACTATTTGATTTCGCACTTTTAGATTTCAAGTTGATAACTTAGAGAATCTATGTCTTGACGTGTGGTATTAGAAATTATAATTATACTAAATTGCAATATTTAGTTGTTTTCGCACTTTTAGATTTTAAGTTGATAACCATGAGAATCTGTGTCTTGATGCGATGTATTAGAAATTCTAATTGTGCTAAATTGCTATATTTAGTTGATTTTCGTATTTTAGATTTCAAATAGATAACTTTGAGAATCTTTATCTAGTTGCTTTGTATAGCATGCATCTATGTTGGTTAAATTGCATAGATATTGTGATTTGTGTTTTGTTATTCAAATGTAGCTTAGGAATGATCCTATGAATTCATTTGGAATATAGATGTTAGGTGGCATGACCCACTTTTGTCGTTTTTGTATTTTAGATTTCAAGTTGATGACTTTGAGAATCTGTATCTTGTTACTTTGGATAACATGCTTCTATGTGGTTTCAATTGCATGAATGGTGTGATTTATGCTAGAAATGATTTAGGGTAGTTTAGGATGCTCCCTGAGTCTCACTCTTGACCTAGACGTTAGGTGGCATGAGTCCTTTAGCATGTTTCACCTTAAGGTGATAAAATTATAAAATGCTAGGTCGATGCATGCTCATTTCCTACGAGTAGCTTTATGTTGCTCACCCAAAGTTATTGGGGTATATTTCAGGTACAGGATTTAAGGTTAGAGGTTCTCATTATGCTTGGATGATTTGAGGACTTGAAGAGTTCAATTCTTGTGAAGGTTGGCTTGAAAAGCCATTTGTAACCTTATATGTCAAATGTGTATATTTAGTTCTAAACTTGTAATGTGTGCCTAAGCATACTTTTTGATTCTCATTTTATGTATATGACATGAGGCCAATGGCCAAAGTTCTTTCGGAATTACATTTATGTCATGGATGTCAAATCTTGCCTTTAATGAGAATATATGAAAAATCATGTATTTTAGTATACTATTTTGCACCGGAGCATGCATTATGTATGAAATTCATCCATTAGCATTCATTTATCATGTATGAAGTGTGGCCAAGGGCCAAATGGCATTTCAAAACCATTTCATAATTTTAAATTCCGAGTTTTCGTTATAAGTTCCATTTTTGTCATTTTGGCCATTGGGGGGGTCGTATTTTGCATCAGCGATATTTTTAAGCTGTGGACCATTGTAGCATGTACTATTAGGTAAGTTACGTTTATGTACATGATCGTTTTCATGAAAAACATCTTCTTTGGTAAAATGAGCCTCCTATGGACTCATTTTACATTTTCTTTGCATATTCTGGTCTAGGGAAATTTTGGGGTTTTCCTTTGGGAAATAAATTCCGGTCTAGACATGGTCGCTTAGAAAATGTGATTTTAGAGGGGTTTCTTTTTTGTGTTTTTCCATAAAATGTCGTCTTGGTGCCGGAAATCCATCGCAAAGTTCAGCTTTCAGTTTTACATTTAGCAGCTTTTTGGACCCTCATGACCTAATTTCATGGAGCGGCATTTTGGGCATTTTATAGTGAGTTTTTTTTTTTTTTTTTAATTTTTTTGCTATGTCATGTAGAAAGCTCAATTTTGAGGGGGGTTTCTTCTTTGTATTTTTCTAGAAAATGTCATCTAGGGCCTCAAAAACCCATTTTTTCTAAAAAAAACCCCTATTGTCAGGAATTTGCTGAGCTGTAGTACAAGTAGGAAGGATCTCGTAACCGGTTAGATGACTTGGGGTAGTGTTGTGGTCCTCTATTTTGGCCTCATAACCGGTTAGAAAGGTCTCCTAACCGGTTAGATGTTCTAGGGTTTGCTCCTTTTGACCTTTTTGCCATCTCTTTCTTCCGTTAGCCATATCTTCTTCATCCGGACTCCAAATCAAGTGAACTTTTTTTTGAACTTGATTAATTTTTCATTGTCTTTCCAATGGTGTGCTCGGTAGTACCCACTTTCATGTTGGAAATGACCATTTTTCCCCTAGGTCCATTCTTGTTTGTTTTTAAAACGCCACTTCCGCATTTGTTTCCTTTGGGTTTCGTGACCTCATTGAGTGTCACATTAGTGTCTTAGAGACGTGTTGTATCTCTAGAGACCGTTGTTTCATCATTTGCTTCCGCATTCTGGATCCAATTTGGGTCATCACAGGACACACTGGGTTGAAAAGTCCAGGGTCGTCACACTCATGCGATCATTCATCTTCAAGATTTAGTATCCTCTTTCTTGGATACGTTGAAATCTCCTCCCTTAAGATCCTCTTCGGACTCTTACTTTTCGCTTGTCTCCTTTTTGAGATTAACTGAAGTCATGTTGGCCCCGATATGCGGTGACCTAACACAGACACCCAAATCCTTCCTTGGCTTATACTTTTAAAAATAGCACCAACCGAAACTAAACCTTCAATTTCTAATTCTAACTTCTGGTAAAGAAATTGATAACATACTCCTTTACCCTTTTCGGTCATTATCGCTTTCGCCTTGGACCCAATCCTCCTCCCAGTGTCAACCATTCTGTGATATAGAATATAATTGACATCTGCTTCTCCTAACAAACCGTAAATAGAGTATAACGAATCCTAATATGGGCTCTAAGTTTTAAAAGACGCAACATGGAAGTCATATAACAAAAGACACTTCTAAGGACACTAGAACCTAGAGTGCTCTGATACCAACTGTGATACCCCAGGATTTCCAGATGCGGGTTGGCCAGGCCCACGCTCGAATACCCGAGGATATAAAAAACAAATGACAATAATCGAACACATAGTACAAAATAGATAATAGGAATAAATAAAAGACTGAAAGAAACTAAAACAATAATCCATTACAAAGACCTCAGATCCAATTTTAATTAATAAATTCTGCTGATTCAATTAATCTTCTAACTTATACAATTCAGGAATCCATACTATGTGGACCCCTGGAAAACCAAACTAACCAAACGATCAACAATCTACAATTAGATACAGGAACTCCTATGTAGACAATCCGGAAGAATGATGTAGACGATCCTTGCTCAGCACGAACAATCCCTAGCCCTGATGAATATCTGAAAAATGAAGGTGGGTCAGGCCCACAAACAAGTTCTACTCTACTACAGTCCAAGTAGAGACCCGATACGCAGATACATCCTAGATAACACAACAATAGCTAAATAGTCCATAACTATATATATATATATATCCACACTAAAGGACTCTCACTGGACTACAGGCAAGTCTCAACCTGACTATTAGGCAACATGCAAAATGCACCTGAAGTGGGCATGAGTACCTAGACCTAGCAGGGTACACCTCAAACCATCATAGCCAGCTATGCATCTCAATGCATATATGTTCCCTAACCGTCGATCGTGAGACTCAAGCTCATATCGAGGTACCATAAATATATATATATATATAAATTCCATCCAAAACCAATAAAGTGCCGCTCAACTATTCGTTGCCAAGACACGACATTTAATTAGGATTTAAATGTTATAATTAAATCCATTTCCTTAATCCAGAATATGTATGAGTTAGCGTTTTGATCTAATCCGTACATAATATGCCACTGTCCCATACCGGTGCATATAATTCACAAAATTCATATAATTGATAGAACAGGTAAAATAGTTCAACAATTAAAATCCAGGGAACGATATAATGATAATCAGAAATATTACTAAGCACATTATACTGAAATTCTCAAAAGTAAATTTCATAACAATCCACAAATCCAACCATTGATGAAGTCTATAATAGATAAAACATCAATTAATTCCATATAAGCATACTACATTTTCAGATAGTCAATTATGCTTATTACAGTGCTTAAACATGATTAATATTATTTAACCATACATGGAAAAATTGCTAGAATACTAGTAAGCAATAAATCCTTTATTCCATATTCAACATGCAAGTTTATTGTTGAAATTCATGTTGTTCTATTCTTTAGCATATTGTTATAAATCATGCTTCTAAGTATTTTTATATGTCCATTACAGTTATTTAAACCATTCACGACATCTTAAATAACTTTGAAATACTCCAAACGGCCAAACAGAAATTAAAAACTCAATTTCTGCAAGTTCCAGCGCGAAAGCAAGCTCCCACACTTTGAGAGCCAGCTCTGCTCTCTTGGGAGCTGGCTCCCCACAAGTGGGAGTCGGCTCTGTAGTGCTGGGAGCCGGCTTCCTCCATGTGGGAGCCGGCTCTGTCCATGAGGGAGTTAGCTCCCTCTTTCAGGGAGCTGGCTTTCTCTCACTTGAGAGCCGTAAACTGATCATGCTCATTTTTTTCGCCTCTGGCAATGTTCAGAACCCTCTATATTGATTTTATTAAGATTCCTAAGGTTCAATCTAAGTCCCAAAGGTTCCAAAAACACATAAAATTCCAATACGTATGGCTAACAAGAATTTCAAACATAATCGGTAACAATTTATGTAATAAATCAATTTCAATTAAGCAATACATAATATAATTTACCGTCTGAACTAACGTGCATAAAACATCAATTTTAAAGTCTGATTTAATTCCTGGAGACTATATAACAATCACAGAACACATGTTAAGGGAAGGAGTTAGAATAGAACTTGCCTCTTAAGGTTTCGGTTTGAAACCTTTAACCGTCTTCTTCTTAGACTTTCCAGCGACCTCTGATTGCCGTTAAGCCTCTTACTGCTCCGGTTCTATTCCACAAGCAGACCCTTTTCCTTCTTCCTTGGTCCGTCCTTTCAACCCTTGGCCAAAACCCTAGCTTTCCCTCTCTGTTTTTCTCTAAAACTCCCTGTCTATAAAGTAGCGTGACTAGGGTTTCTTTCAACCCTTGGCAGACAAACCTAATATGTGTATATAAGCTTATATAAACCCTAATTCCAATTTTACGAGTAGACGGAAAAGAGAAAAGAAAAGAAAATCTAATATAAACTAAATATGTATATAAGTCATAATACCACTATATAGTATTACCAATACTATCCTATATTATTACGTATCTACATATATATGTGACCATTTAAAAATGTAATATAAATATATATATTTATATAAATATAGATATAACTAAATCCTCATTATTATTATTAATTAGAATAATAATAATAATAACCTTCACTACCCATAGGTCATAACCCTTACCCATGTAAGTCCATCTAAGTAGTTCATGTGATCAATTTATTTGGTCCACTACTACTATCCAAATCCAACTCCTTTTAAATTAAAATTAAAAATAAAATACACACTTAATCACACTTAATCTAGCACATAAAAATTACATTTAAACAACCAAATCATCTCATAACAAATAAGTACTTACAACAAATCAAACAACTTTACACTATCACACAAAATAAAACACACAATTAAATCACGTATTTCAAATAAATAATTAAGCAAATAGAAACTCATAACCACATAAGCATATAGCCACATATTCCATTAATAATGCACAAGAAATAAAAATTAAATTCTAATTATATCCTTTTGAAAACTAAGGATATTACATTTTTCCCCTCTAACAAAAGGAATTCCGTCATCGGAATTCACGAAACTCTGAATTATTTCCTTTTAAAATTCATTTCCGTTCTCGTGTGGGCACAGCCTTTTTGTATGGGCTCCACCGAATTCCAATACATCCACCAATATATAAGGTTCCAATATTTAAGAAACCCAAGAAATGTACAAGTCCTAGGTTATATCTAACAACGACTCAATCTTACCCAATAAAAATCAATTTAATACGGAAAACTGACATTCCTTAAAAAACATTGCTTCCCATATGGAAGACTTGCCAAACAACCGTTTCCTGATAGAAAACTCTGGTGTACGAGTTCAACTATTTACAACATCCTATTGCTGCCATTAAACCACGCGCAATCCATTACAAAGGAGAGTAATTCTCTCTAATGTATCCGTTAATAAAGTCAAGGTTAAATTGTACAACCCTTGCTTTCATTTCAAACCAACAGGTGAGAAGTCTGCACTATATAATATAAAAAATCTCAAACGTTGGCATACTAACCTCCTTGTGTCAACAATATGACAGACACCAAAAAAATAAAAATAAAAATAAAAAAAAAATAATTCAGAAAAGCGAAGTGAACACGTCTAATTAACCATGAAAACCTAGGGTATATATTCCAAGCATATCCTCCATGATCAAATTTATGTTCTTGATCAAATCATCCGTCTAGAGATATAAAACAAAACTACTACTCCAAAATCCTCATAGAGCTCCTTCTAAATAGTAATTTTCATCCATTATAATGGACATCCATATACTATAACACTACTATCAGTGCGATAAACTGATATGAAGCTCCAAAGTGAACACTACTCGACCAATGTCCATAAGAAAACCTATTCAATCCACAATTCTTTACCCTATATGAATTTAAAAATTCCAATTCAATGTTGATAATCCCTACTAACCATCAAACCCTGATTAGTCCTACGCCCAATAGAAAGTGGCTAAAATCTCCAATGATATCTGATTATCAATTTTCCACCTTTCTAACAGGTGTTACTCTCATAGACAGTCATGTACATGTCTATACCTAAACCTGTTCACTAGAATTGACTTTCGATGTTTTGATGTACCTTATAACCGTCTGAGGGCATCGAGAAAAATTTACGAATGTTACATCGCATTTATCCGACATCATTTACAGAAACTACTAATCATCCTCTAGTACCTTAAGCTCTATTTAAGTAAGGTAATACCTCCACTAAGGTCAGCTCCAATATTTGAAGTTGACTTCCTAAATTTCCTTGGTAATAGCTAGTGTCATTATTATACATGCTATAAGTTTAACTGATGTCTCAACAACTACCCGAAGGTTTAATTACCATATCGGTTGTAAAACCCTAATTCCAATTTTAAGAGGAGACGGAAAAGAGAAAAGAAAAAAAAATCTAATATAAACTAAATATTTATATAAGTCATAATACTACTATATAGTATTACCAATACTATCATCTATTATTACATATCTACATATATATCTGACTATTTAAAAATGTAATATAAATATAGATATAACTAAATTCTCCTTATCATTATTAATTAGAATAATAATAATAATAATAATAATAACCTTCACTACCCATGGATTATAACCCTTACCCATGTAAGTCCATCCAAGTAGTTCATGTGATCCATTTATTTGGTCCACTCTACTATCCAAATCCAACTCCTTGTAAATTAAAAATAAATATAAAATACACACTTAATCACACTTAATCTAGCACATAAAAATTACATTTAAACAACCCAATCATCACATAACAAATAAGTACTTACAACAAATCAAACAACTTTACACTATCACACAAAATAAAACACACAATTAAATCACGTATTTGAAGTAAACAATTAAGCAAATAAAAACTCATAGCCACATAAGCACATAGCCACATATGCAATTAACAATGCATAAGAAATAAAAATTAAATTCTAATTATATCCTTTTGAAAATTAGGGGTATTACAAGTAGAGCCTTCTCTATATCTGTTATCCTCCATCTTCTTCGTCTCCAGTGACTTTCGGACATTTTGATCGCTAAAGGTCCCAACGAAGTCTCATACAGTTCCAAATAATTATTTGAATATATTATACATCTTAAACACCAATTAAAACAAGTTCTCATGTAATAAAATTCAAGATTTAGCAAGAACACAAAATAATATATAAATTTGTTTTAATTCAATTCCAGCATGCATACAAAGTTAATTTATTATCTAATTAACCCTGGAATCTCCTACGCATGTATAGAACACGAAATCTAAGGGAAAGAGTTAGAAGAAGAACTTGCCTCTAGGTTTCGGATTGAAACCTTAACCTCTCCTTCCTAGCTTTTTCAGTGATTTTTGGCCGCCGTCGAAGCCTCCTATTGCTCTGGTTCCAACCCCCGAATAGCCCTTAGTCTTCTTCCTTGGTCTAGCCTTACGTCCTTGGCCGAAACACTAGTTTCTTCTCTCTTAAAAACTATCTGTTTTCTCTCAAACCTTTTCTGCCTCCAATAGTACATGAATAGGGTTCTAAACCCTTGGCAGACATAAGGCAAATATATATACATTTATGATACACTAAAACCCTAATCTTAATTATACCCCAAGATTAATATAATAAAAGGAAAAGGAAAATAAAAATAAAAATATACATACAAATACTAAGTCTGATAAAACATGACTATATATACATATATAATATATAATCATAACTATATATATATATATATCACTAACTATCATAATTTTACTATTAGTAATAAATAAATACTAATATATATATAATAATTAAACTATCCTTATATATATATATATATGTATATATATACATATATATATATATATATATATATATATACATAACCATCCATGGGTAATTATCCATACCCATCTAGCCTCTTATTCAAGTAGTCCATGTGACCCATTGGGTAGTCCATTACTACTATCCAAACTAACTCCTTTTAAAATTAAAATTAAAATTAAAATTAAAATTAAAATAAAATAATTAATCATTTAAAACTAACAAATAATTTACAAGAAATTTCACACAATTAAACAAACAATTCTCACACTATCAATCAATTAAAACACACAATTAAATCACATATTTCAAATAAACAATTAATCAAATAAACTCATAGCCACATAAGCACAGAGCAACACAATCAATTAAAAATGCACATAAAATAAATAATTAAATTTCAATTATATCATTTTAAAAATTAGGGGTATTACATGCCAAGACTTAATTTAATATCACATTACAAGTTATTTCCATGTAAGATACAACCATGAGAATTAAACTTTCATTCAAGAAAATAATTAAATAATAGTTTCAAAACCTATTCAAGTATTCTCAATTTAATCTATATGAAAGAACATAGCATGCTCATCAACAATATCAAGTTAAAAATTCAATTAAGTGATTAGAACATTTAAAATAAAATTAATTAATATAATTAATTAATTTTCTCTATATTTTAATACAACTCTAAATATTCCTAAATTTACATATATTAAAGAACATACTAAAGCCTAATTTAGTATCATATTATAAGTTGATTTCATTCGAGTTACAACCATGCGAATTAAATCTTTATACAAGTTAAAGATAAAATAAAAGTTTCAATACTTATTCAAATACTCTCAATTTAATATATGTTAATGAACATAACAAGGCTTAATTTAATAGCATGCCATAATTTAATTCTAAGCTATATATAATCATGTAAATTAAATCCTATACAAAGAAAATAATTAAATTAAATTTTAGAATAAATTAAAAGGCATGCATACAAGTTGTATAAGTATCAATAGCATGTAAGACGACAAAAATATAAGCCTATGACATCCCCTACTTCACTTTGAGATGGAATCTCAAGTCCCCACTGGAAGGAAATCGCTCTGAATCCGATGATACTTCTAGGTTTTGTCAGGGACAACGAGGGAAGCAACAATAACTCTTGAGGTACTATGAAAATCCAAACCCGAACTCAAAAATGGTCAGAACTGGCTTCTAATAAGGGGGAAATGATCGCCTTGTCAAGGCTTACGATAAACGCTAAAACACTACGACATTTTACACGAGGGAAGAAGATGGAAAAGAAGAAAAGAAGGTGGCAGCCCCTTGGGCTGCCATGGCTGTCGGCCAAGAGGGGAAGAAGATGAAGAAATCAGATTTTTCATTTTAAGACCCCTTATTTATAGAAAAACCCTAAAAATGCCCTGAATGGGTTCCGCCAAGTCCAGAAAAGTGGAATTTGCGCAGACGCGCTCAAACGGTAAAACATTGTGAATGAAAAAGAACCGAAATGAAAAGACAAATGAATAACAGAAGAAACGGTGTCGAAAATTGAGTCCCGTATAGGAAGAAATGCCCTGAACAAGTTCGGCGGCAACCGGGGCCGAAATCCCTAAAATTTGGGAAAATGATCGGGAGGAAATTATAAGAGTACACGACTCGACGAAATGTGAAAATGAATCCCGTACGAGGATCCAGGCTCAAAATGAGACATTTTGCAATAACTTTCGTTAATTGCACAATGGCCCTTACAAAAAGGGATAACTGCAAAACTGATCCAGAATGAAAATATCTTCTAAAAGATACTTTCTTAAAAACCCCTAATCAAAATATGTTCAAAGATATTTATGAAAAATACCCCAAGAAACGTCAATGTTTCTGATGAAACTATGCATCCATGCCCCTATGAACACGAGCAGCAACTAGAGTACTTTTCTACAAAAGTAAAGATACGTATTTTATAGAAACCACTTAGAATGAAGGTACGTGAAGTCAAAAACCAACTCCGAGCTAAAAAGTGAGGTTATGCCAAAAAGTGACAAACGGGGGAAAGGACGAAAAGTGAATAATGTCCAAAAAAATGAAAATGTAGAAATGACGTGGTCCTATAAGGAAATTGTCAATCCAAAGGAAAGAGTTTCGGAAACTATTTCCGAGCACTCGAGACGACACCAAGTGACAAGAAACCGAACTTGGAAAAGAAAATTCAACGAAAAAAATTTATCCGCAAAATTTGAAAAAAATAAAAGGAAGGAAAATGACCGGGTCATTACAACTATTCTACATATGTCTATGTATATAAGACTTGTGTTAAAAATATTGAAAAGTATCGGCAAGTGTTTAAAAATATAGGAGAAGTGTCCAAATATAATAAAATTTAATTTTTAATCAATAATCCGTAAATGAAATATCGAACACGTATTCAAAGAGTGTCCGTAAAACGTTAGTATCCGACAAACTTTTGTACATCTTTAACTGTCGTTACGGGTCGTATATTACTCCTATTAATATTTAGCTGTTAGACCTTTTTCGTCAAGTTTTTTTTATATTATTTGCCCGAAATGACTCTTGTGAGATTTGAACATTAATCATGTGTGGATGTTTTCAAAATTCTGTCCTCCCACCTCTTGTCATCTTCAATCAAATTGTGGATTCTATGACATTTCGACCCCAGTAGGTCCTGGTCATGGACTTGGGCTCTTTGGTTCTACTTTCCATGCTCAAATGTTTTTTCTTATTTAGCCCATTGGGCTTGAGGCCATTTTGTTGTAGGCCAATTTTCTTGTTTAGCCCATGCTTCATTTACAGTTTTCTTTTCTGCTATATATAATTTATTTTATTTTATTTTTTTCATTTGTAATTTAGGTGTATCAAGGATTTTATAGTCTAAGTGATCTTTCCCTGTACCTCTCAAACTGTTTCGTAAGGATTCAAATTCTATTAAGTTGGACAGTCAACCATGAGATTGAATTATGCTGATTGTAGGGACTGTAATCCCTCGTGAATGATGAGTAGTAATAGTAGTCAATGGATTTGTCTTGAATTATTTGAAAATCTTTTATGTTTGCAGGACATACATGTCATTAAGTCGGCATAAACACTTTCGATGATTTTTTTTATGATTTTTAAAAAAAAATCATGATTGTGTTTTTCTAAAGTTTTCACACTTGTCATTGATGAAATTGAATTATGCTAGCATCATGATCGTCACACGACTGAAACACTCATCTCATGAATGAAGTGTACTAGTCGTACTTAATGGGATTTGTCTTGAATTATTTGAAAATCTTTTATGAATGCAGCACATATATGTCATTAGGTCGGCATAAACACTTACGATGATATTTTTTTTAAAAAAATATTACGTCGTGTTTCTCTTAAGCTTTTATGCTTGTCACTAATGAAATTGAATTATACTAGCACTAATCATGATCGTAACCCTCATCTCATGAATGAGGTGTACTTGTCGTACACAATGGGATTTGTCTGAAATTATTTGAAAATCTTTTGTGTGTGAGCATGCTTTTCATTTGTGGAATTAAAATTTCCAATTGTCAAGCCCCAAACTTAAGGGCAGAGGTCTATATCACTAGGTCGGCATAAACACTTAAGGGCAAAGAAATTCATGAATGAGATGAATTTCTTTTTTCCTTAAACAAATGCACCGTGTCTTTCTGAAGTTTGCACACTTATTACTCATGAAATTAAATTATACTAACACTACTCATGATTGTCGCGACTATAAACCTTATGAGGTGTACTTAATGAAATTTGTAGTGAAATTATTTGAAAATCTTTTACGTGTTTAGGGCATTCTCTTCATTTGTGGAATAAAAATTTCCAATTGTCAAACACCATAACTTAAGAGCAGAGGTCCATGTCATTAGCTCGGCATAAGTGATTAGTTGATTAATTTTATTTATTCTCCAAATAATAAATAGTTAAACTTCATTAGTTAATATTAATAAATAAATGCCCATGCATTTGTATAAAACTGGCACATGGTAAATATACTTTGTGCTATATTTCATATAATATATGGTTGTAATTTGTAAAGGTTGCTTCTCCAAGAGTATACACTGAAAGGATTCCTTCTGCCTATGTAAGCTTGTCTGCCTTTAGAAAAATATATGAAATTAGACGTCCTTAAAATAAGGTTAATGTCAACTGTGTCACTGTGTGAGATTTAATATATATGCCTTTTGACATGTATGCCACTATCTTGATGTCATTGTTAATTATTGTACATCCTCTCTTTATAATTGTACTCCAATCATGACATCCTTCTCTTGTGCTCGTCTCATTTACAACATCTCTATATATCATAATTATTTTATTATTGTTTATGTCCTCTTTAATGCAAAAATCTATTTCGCCTTTGCTTGCTCGCCAAGAGAGAGTCTCTTTTTTTTTGTACCTCAAAGTAAGGGAAGGTATATTCAAGAAAAGAGTTTTTACACGTATTATTTGGTTGAGCATGAGAGAAATGGTACATCATTCCATAATTTGGAAAAGGACACTTTAGAAAGATATAGATTAAAGATAGAATTTTTTTTTTTTTTTTTGGTACTTGAAAGCAAGGGAAGGTATATTCAAGAAAAGAGTTTTTACACGTATTATTTGGTTGAGCATGAGAGAAATGGTACATCATTCCATAATTTGGAAAAGGACATTTTAGAAAGATAAAGATAAAAGATAGAATAAAAAATAGAAAAAAATACGACTTTCTTTGCTCTTACTTTTTAAAATAAACGTGAATGGTGTGTTGGATGTAATGATAATGTTATATGAGTATTATAAAAGAGATATTTAATATTTCTCAACCACAACCGATTATGAAGTAAGTTTGAGGGAATTAATATCATTCTCGACACTCACCTTCTGTGATTAATGTTGGGATGTAAAGTGTTTGATTTTCGACCAATCACATACAAAAGGCAGTGTTGAGAGACAATCTTCTTATTGACTGCTGTTAGCACTCATCTTCTCTATTTTACATTGTTTTAAATCAATATTCAGATAATGAAAAATGATTTATGGACCACTGATATGTTTTTGCTTCTTATAAAATCTACAAAATAAGAGGATACTTAATAGTTTGAGAACTTATCAAAGAGTATTTAATTTAATGGTGTAACCTCCTTCTCCTCAAAGAAAATAAGAGAGTTTCGAATTCAAGCGTGTGGACGAAAAATATGCGTGAGTTGTGTTTCTCCCCGATACTAATTGAACAGTCCTCTTAAACCTAATGTAACACCATTTTTGAGGTTTAGCATAAAAAAGATGAGAATTGTAAACCTAGTCATTTGGTGACTTGAGTAACATGTGATTGAGGGGTATTCCAAATCAATTTTTTTTTTTTGGGGGTAAAAGATAGAGATGATTTATACATTTTAATGAATAATATGGTATTATATTGAAAAGCAAAGATGCTTTTGAAAACATAATGCTAAAGGATAATTTCAAATCAAAAGATGCATAATTGCATATCACTTTCATAGTATTAGTGGTTTTTGGTAATCACAATCCAACTAATATTGTGGTAAACCACTGTACACATGGATGATGTATCTCATTTTTTATCTCTCCCAAAATTCTAAAATAGATTGATTGGCTAGGATGAGGGCGTGTAACTCACGCCACAAAAATGAGAGTGGGCATGGATTTCTCCACGTTGTCGAGCTCTTTGCAAGTCACTGTTGGCATGCTGGGAACGCACGTGCGAGGACCAATCCCTTTCACACGCGAGGCATGCAACCAAACGATGCCTTAACAACGGTATTTGCATGGTGGCGGCCACCGAAACCCACGGCCCTAATCAGCCCCCACCACAACCCCTTCCACCTCCTCCTACCGCCACCCGCCTTCTCACCACCACTGTCCAATTAAAACAACGCAAACATAAACAAGTACCACCTATACTTTGCCCGCGGCGCCACCACCAACACCTTCCGAACTGAAACACCATACCTTCCGGAACCACGTGTATATTTCTCCAACACCGGGGATGATGACAATGACTTACTTGGGCTGGAAACATATAATAATTTAAACACTTTTTTTTGCTTGCATGGACCTTTAGTACCTCCGGCAGAGGTTTTAGCTTTGTTAAGAGACTCTGATTTCCACCGGAAAAGGCCTAGCCTTTTTGGGTTTTTGAGGTTGGTGCTTTCGAGCTTGTGGGTGTCAATGGACACTGGTTGTTTGTAAGGAATGAGCTTTCCACAGAAAATAACGTTGTTGTCGGGTGGATTAATAGTAGTAGGAGTACTCCATTCTTCACTGAAGAACTCGAAGTAGTCTTGATCGCAGGACCATGATGAGATTTGATATTCTTTGAAGAAGTTTTCGGACTCTGATGCGTCCCTATATATTGGAAGATCACTAAGAGAGAGTGTTTCTTCTGTTTCATCTAAGTCCGGCATCTTAGGGTTAGGGTTAGGGTTTTGGTCCATTAATGAGACTTGGTAGGACTCTTTAGTAAGCATCAATGGATAATAAGAATTTGTGGTGCTTGGGAGAGAGACTGTTTTTGGAAGGAAGTGGGTTGTTTGGGATTACTTGTAGGACACTATAGGGTTGTGTATATATACATATATATATGTATATATGAGAGAGAGAGGGTTTTAGAGAGAGAGAAATATGGCAGTGTTACAAGGGGTTGGATGATGGGTATGGCTTCAAGATGAATAGAAATAAATAAGAAATTGAGTCAGAGAGGCTGATTCTCCTTTTGCACTCTAGAAGAGTTATAATTTCTAGAAGAGCAGCCCGGACAAAAAAAAGGAAAACGTTGCCACTGTCAGGGCAAAGCCGGCGCGTGGCTTGAGGGGGCACATGTCCCTCCTGGCCTCGCTCACTATAAAATATAGTAATTTTTATTTTAATTTGTATATTTATAAAAAAAAAATTATGTAATATTTTCCAAAAATTTAAAATTTTTAAAATTGTCTTCTAAAATTTTCTTCCTTTTTTCTTTTGTTCTTAATATTCCTTTGATTTTCATAAAAAAAAAATATAAAAAAAAAAGTTAAATTTTCCTTTTTTACAAACTCTAATTTTTTTTCTTTTCAAATTTCTCACTTTTTTTTTCTTTTTTTTTTTTTCTTCTTCTTATTAAATTTTTTTGCCCCTACTTCTTAACATTCTTCTTTTTATATTAAAAAATGATGTATATAATATGTATTATTATTATTATTTTTACACTGCACTCCTCTAAATTAAAATTCTGACTGGACCCTGGCCAATAGTCATAAATAATATACACATATAATATAGATATAGATATACAAGAGAGTTCGATCTGTTTGTAACCTTTTATTCTTTTTGTTTTCTTTTCTGCGTGGGACTTGGTTAGTTGGTTCTAGATCTGGGTCCCACCTTGCTTTCCTGACTCGTTCATACCACGTGACAGAGCAATGGACTTTTTCTTTCAAAGTTTGTCCATTTGTGCACCGGCCCGGAATTTAGTGCCCATTTTGCCATTCATTTCTAGTCACATATTATGACATTAATGGTGACAATTATTTTTTTTAAAAGAACAATAAATATTTTGACTCTTTCCCTAAATAAATGAGAAAAATAATTTGTTGACTACATTCCTACTTGGTGGGGAGCACATTTATGTCCTGGTACAATATTTATACTATGACACTACAGTTTTAAGAAGAAGGGATGTATTGATAAAGTTAGAGGTAAGTGTGTGTATACATATATATGTGTTTGTTTTTTTAAAAAAATATTGTAAAAATAAAAACAAATGAATTATTGTTTAATACTGATCTAGATTATGAGAACAATCACTTCGTATTCTAAGTCACATAAAACGGGAGCGGAAGCGAATTCGAGAAGGAACGTGAAAATGGCACAATTAAATCATAAATAGTAAGAATTTGAACCAAAACGCACTTAGAGCGTAAAAGCAACCGTTGAAAAGAATTATGTGACTAAGTTGGTACAAAACAAAACAAAACAAAAGCAAATTTAGATGTATATTTAAATTTGTGATTCCAGGGTAATTTGAACAAAGTTGGATAATAACCTCTTTAAAAAAGTAATACTAGACATCTTAAAGCAGGAGGAGTTATTGTGAATCCATTCCACATTACCACACTAATTAAATCTATAGATCATGGTTTTACTTAATCTTGATTATTTATCAAAGGAATTCTTCAATTCAAGTAGTTGAGTGTTATTATTAAAATTCAAGTATATTGATCAAATGGTCAAACATTTTAAAATTGTCTAAGAAATTATTAATGATAAAACCCTAATATTTCAATTCACGCGATTCATTAATTTCCTCTTAAAATGATTTTGACATCCAACATCTTTGTTGTTGTCTTGCATACAAAGCCCCTATCATGGATTAATTTGAGGCTTAGAAAACACTGATATGATATATATTTTTTATGATGCCGTGACAATATCAAATACCTTGACACCCATCGGATATGCGGATAGGACCTGGACACGTGTTCGGATGCGTTTAGAAGTATCTTGAAAATTAAATATTTTATTTTCTGGTTGAACACAAATGCACAAGACATTAATATAACCCAGAGTAGTTTTGTATTTATATTTTTAGAAGAAAGAGATTCAATGCAATTTAATATATTTTATGCATTAATTAGAAAAATAATAAAAAATTGAATAAAACAAAAATAACAAGCATCTAGCTCTTAGTTCCAAATTAGTTATTTTATTCATGATTATTAAAATAAAATGAATAAAAAATAATATCTATATATATAGTACATATTAATATATATTTTTTTGGACAAATCCATGTCGTACATATATCTTACTTTTTAAAAAAATTTTCTATCGTTGTGTTCATATTATATTATACTTGTGTTCAGTTTTCGAATAAAATTAGGCTATCTTTTCCGTTATCGATCTCGATTGCATGGCCTTTATTTTTGGAGCAAAATTTCTATCCTAATTCAAACCTTTCATTCATTAGCTTCCTTCCCTTTCATTCATAAGTGCTAAGTAACGCTATTTCATTTCTCTTAGGGGCTATTTGGCATCTACTTTGTTTTTGTGTTTTTGTTTCAGGCCCGCTACAGTAACCCAAATGAAGCCCAAAATATGTTTGGTTGGTTTTGTTTTGTTTTGCACAGTTATAAAGTATTTTAATAAAGAGGCCCAAAACTAAAAACACCATTTTGGTGTTTTATCTTGTTTCAGTATTGTTTGGACAAATTTTCACTGTAGTGGAGGAAGTAGCTGGCCTAACTTGTTTCACGTATATAACATTTTAGGTCATTTTTTGGGCAAATTTTCTCTCTCCTCTCCTGATACTCTCTCTCTGCGATTCAAGGGCGATATCAAATACAACACCGAAGCTAGATTTTCATCACCACCGACCCAAGCCTACCTAAATTGAAGAAGATATAAGGTAGAAAAATCGAAGCAAAGAGTGAGAAACCTCAGAGAGGGCCAAACGGAGAGAAGCAAAGAGAGTGGTGAAGCTCTCGGCAACCGCCACGGAGTCCCTCTCGACCACTTTGAGCGCTCCCAGAATCTCTTTCTGACCAAATTTTGTGGGTTTCGATTCACCAATTCCGTTATCTTCTTGATCTTCATGAGAATTCATTCTGGTGATGCGTTGTTGATTGCTAATTCGTTTCGGTATCTAAAATTAGGGTTTCTGAGGAGATCGTTGTTGTTATTTGAGCTTTGTGTGCGCCTCCTTCTTGTGCATCCATTTTCAGGTGGTTCTTTGAAGGTCATACCAGTTGGCTGCGAATTTGATCGTGAATCTGTGAACGATTAATGTTTGGGCAAGTTTTCAGTCCGAGCCCTTAACTGAATTTTCATCACCACCGATACATGTGTGTGTGTGTATATATATATATATTTTAATTTTTGCAATAAAGATATTACATGTGTATATAAACTAGTTTATAGCAAAAATTAAAATATATATATATATATATATATATATAAATATTTGCGTGCCCAAACATGTTTTTCATATTTTTATTTCTGACATTTTCACAACAAAGCATAGTTCCCAAATGTACTTCCGAATTTTCACTAAAACGTTCTACAACAAAAACACTGTTTCTGTTTTAGCCAAAAACAAAACGCCAAAAACAAAACGCATGCCAAACGAGCCCTTATTACTGCACTATAGTGACTCTGCCAACGACCCAAATTAAATAGACAAATGGTCCATTGACGGACACTTCCAAATAGATTCATGAAATCTTACTCAGTGTTATGATTCTCAGTATCGATTAGGATTAGAGATGAAGCAGAAAAAAAATTTAGGGGCGCATTAAAGTATTGCATATCATAACATTTATTTACAATATAATGTACATGAATACAAGTCAATATTTATGAGTACATATATATATATATATATATATATATATATAAAGAGATAATAATATTTTTGGGATGAAATTAATTTGCCATATATAGAAATCTATGAAGAATGAGAAAATTCAGGGGAGAAAAAATCTGGGCAGAGCAAGGCGCACGTGCCCCTTAGTCCTTAACTTTCTCCGTCCCTAGTCAGATCGCGGTATCGATTGTAGATCACTTAGGTTAAGGTTCTAATATTAAAAAAGAAAAAAGAAAAAGAATATATGTGATCCACGAAGAACTAAGAAGAGATGATAAGATAAATAAATAATTCTATATATTTATATTATTATATATGGGTATACATTTAAAAATTCAATGTATCCAATATAAAAAAGAGAAACTTTTTTTTTGGTTAAATGGTAAGCTTGTATTCAAGAAAGAGAGAGAATGCACAATGGGAAAAGAATTAAAGAACAAACCAAAGCAAAATAGGCAACAAGCAGACAACACAAACCACCTATTAACATAGGAGACAAAACTAAAAATAGAAACATGTGGATCCATCAGTGAGCAAAGTGTTGTCCAAAAGCCACATCACACCCTTGATCAAACAGCATCAGAAGGTCATCCTCATTGTTAATTTGCCGTAGCACAGCAGGACTTCACAGCTTAATGGATGCCAATCTACATCTTATACAATTCCTAATAAGTCCAATAGTATGCTTCGCTGTTGAAGATATGTTCCTAGAAGCCCTAGCATTCCTTTCCAACCAAATGAAGTAATGAAGTAGATAGAGGCTGCTAGTAGCAGCCTATGAACCAAAAACTTTTTAGAGTTCCAATTAGCTGAGCTCCAAACAACCAAGTCAGACCAGCAACTAGGAAGAATGTAGAAGCCTGCAACATGCTGAGCAAACCTCCAAACTCCAACAGAAAACTTACATTTAAAGAAAATATGATCCAATGATTCACACTGTGTGTTTGTGTGTGAGAGAGTGGGTGAGTGAGTGTGTGTGTGTGTGTGTGTGTGAAATAAAGAGAGAGATAGGTAGTCATGGTGGAGGGGAAAAAGAGGTTCTTCCTTTATTCGAGACAAAAGAAGCAAGGGGTAGAGTTGCATATAGGATCTTCTCGTCCACAATATTTACAGGTATATGTTTGATATGGGTGTATAGTGTTGACCTTAAGGATTTTATCCGTGGACAATCTAGGTGTACGTTTTGATGATAACAAATCATTAATGGTGTTTAAGGACTAATGTTTACATTGAGTGTTATATAGATTATTCACATTCAAAGAATGACCTTAATGAAGTACTAAAGATCATTCCAAGTATTTCATTATTCAAGATCACATCAAGTAAAGTAATGGATTCAAAGAAGACATGAAGTTGCAAGGAACCAAAATCCAAAGTCCATCCAAAGATAGCTTGGACTACAATGAGCAAGTAAGCAACTCAAAGAAGGGAAGAAAAGAGTACCTTAAAGCTTAAACGATCATGAACAAAGCATGAAGAAAGGGGTAGATAGGATGGTGAGTGTTTAGGATTCAATTTCAAAGTATTTAAAGAATGAGTTAGTTCAAGCTTGCTTAAGCTTTGAACGAACTCATCACTTGTGTTAGAAATGTTAAGACCATGTACGTCAATCACTTGATTCATATTGGTCAACGATTAAGGCATATAAAGCCTTCATTATCATGAGTTGGTAACGGACATTAGGACCCTAGATGCGCGTCATGAAAAACTGTGTTTTTTGCTAAGTGTGAAAAATGGATTTTTGAAATAATGATTACTTCAAATAGCCGAAACTGATTTTATCAGAATTTATAACCAAGTCTACATTGGTCTACATAAGGATTCATTTTTATCAAAACTGTCAGAAATCCAATTTTGTACTAAAACTAAATTTTTACATTTTGATTTAGTTGGATTTCAATTTTCTTATATTTTTTGTTGAATCCAAATGGGGGGTACTTCCTTATTTACATTGTAAACTTAAAGTAAATGAATATATAAATACTGTACAGACATTTACTTAAATATTTTCAATGAAAATAAGGTATACAGACTGTCTGCTGGAATGCCTAAACTGAAAACAGAACTGTCAGGACAGATTTTTTGTCTGTCAGCTGACTGGTGAAAATGCCCAATATATGGCAGCTGGCCGATAACAAAACAGAGAGATGAGATTCTTAAACCCATCGTTTCGGCCAACCGAAGATTGATCGTTAGCCGATCGACAAGGTAGTTTTGGCCGACTAAAAGTGTACCATCAGTCGACCGACACTGAGACAAAATTTGAAATAACGGCTGTTTTGACCAGTTAACTTCATGGGACTTTACCATTTTGCCCCCAAACGGCTATATTATGAAATGGGGCTATAAATACACCAAGTTTGAACATTGTGTGCATGCAAGAGAGCTAACACTTGAGAGACCTTATTAGGCATTAAAGAAAGCTTTTGTTCTCACATTTTCTCTTCATCTCTCTCATTCATTCATATACTTACTTGAGAGATTCAACTAAAGATTCAAAGGGCTTTTGCTCTAATTCAAATCCTCAAAGGGCTTTTGCTTTATTCTACACTTGAGAGATTTTATTAACTTCATAAGAGCTTTTGTTCTTCACTTATATCATCTTCTCTCATTCATATCATTCATAGAGTTTGAGCTTCATTGATATTCATATATACTCTAGTTGAGAGATAAATTTGTACATCAATCTTTGAGAGATATTTCTTATACTTCATTGTTCTTGTTACTATCAATTGTAAATGGTTGGTTTGACCCATCGGGTTGGTGTGGCCCAAAGAAAGACTAAGGGAAGGTTATTCTCTTAGCAAAACGAAGCAAATAGTTGTTTCATGAAAAGGTTTACTCTCCACTGGTAAGAGAAGCCATAAGGGATTGAGAAGTCTCAAGAGGGGTCTTGAGTCGAGGAGTAGGAGTTTCCGAACCTCATTAAAATCGCAGAGTCATTGTTTGCAATTTCTCTTTCCTGTCTCTTTTACTTTTATGCTTTGAATCGATTGTCTAGTTCATTTAGTTATTGCATAATTATTTTAAGAGCCTAGTTAGTAATCATTTTTTAAAAATTGCAAAAATTGGCCATTGACTTTATTCACTCCTCTCTAGAATCAATCCTTGGGCAACAATTGGTATCAGAGCCTAACTCTACTTAAAGGACTTAATCGTCTTAGAGTACGATTATGGATAACAATGGTAGTATCACACATTTAGAAGGACAACCCAATGATAAACCTCCTTGTTTTGATGGAAATGATTACATCTATTGGAAAATTAGAATGAGGGCGTTTCTAAAAAGTATTGATATTGATGTGTGAAAAGTTATAGAAAATGATAGTCATATCCCAAC
Organism: Cornus florida; assembly: GCF_030987335.1. Taxonomy (NCBI): domain Eukaryota; kingdom Viridiplantae; phylum Streptophyta; class Magnoliopsida; order Cornales; family Cornaceae; genus Cornus; species Cornus florida. The sequence goes on along the minus strand of NW_026775576.1, from coordinate 70,968,421 downwards.
CAAAGTTGTTGAAAAAAATAAGATTCATAAATCAAAAGGGGAATGGGATGAAAATGAACATAGATTAATTCAATGTAATGCTTTTGCCATATGCTATCTTTATTGTGCATTGGGCAAAAATAAGTTCAATAAAATTATCTTTTGTAAAACGGATAAAGAAATTTGGGACTTGCATGAATTAGCCTATGTTGGATCAAGTCATGATAAGGAATCAAATATAAATGAACCCTCTAGCATAAATGAGATGCATTATGGTTTTACTAACATTACTAATCATTTGAATGTTATTGGTAGAACTAACTCATCCACTTATAGTGAAGAAAGTGATGCAATGCAAAAGAAGAGTATAACTTTCCAAACTTCTAGCAAAGAAGCAAATAACATCAAAGAGTTGGTTAATCTTTGTCTCATGGCCAATGAAGATGAGGTAAATTCTAATCATGAATCTTTTGATTTAGAAACTTCCTATAATGAATTAGTTGATGAGCTCAACGATTTGCATAATGCGTTAAAGAGTTACATGATGTGCTAGAAACAATGCTTGTAAAATGTGCTTCCTTTAAAAAGGAAAACCATGATCTCTCTCAAAGACATGAACAAGTTCAAATGGAAAATGGCTCTTTGAAAAAGGAAAATCATGATTTTGTGTAAAAATTAGAAAAGATTCAAATTGAAAATGAGTCATTGAAAAATGAAATGAAATGTGTATTTTCTAAAGAGTCGTCATCAGTTGATTTTATTTCCGAAAATGAGTCTTTAAAGAAAATCATTGATGATCAAAATGACATTTTAGCAAAGTTTATCGAAGAAAATGAGAACTTAAGTATTACGCTTGGTAATCAAGGAAGTGTCTTTTTAAAAAATGAGATAGTGTATGATCCTCATATTAAAGATGCATGTTTATTGAAAAAGAGAAAGTTCTTAAATGATTCATTTGACAAAAGTTCTTTTCAATATCCTAAATGCAATTATTGTAAAATGTTTGGACATATAATTCAAAATTGTCCATTTAGAAAGATGATAAGGACTAAGATGATTTGGGTTCCAAAAAGAACTTATATGTCATTACCTAACTCCCAAGGACCAAAGAAAATTTGGGTACCAAAAGAATATTCTCTAAGTTTACCTTGTAGGATTGCTTGAAGGCATCTTCATCCACTACAACATATTAGGGTTTCACCAGCGCTTTTTAAAAAAGCGCTGGTGTTGAGTACAAATTACCAGCGCTTTTTTAGAAGCGCAGGTATTGAGTACTAATTACCGGCGCTTTTTTAAAGAGCGCTGGTGTTGAGTATAAATTACTAGCGCTTCAACAAAAACGCTAGTATTGAGTACTATTAACACCAGCGTTTCTGAAAAAAACGTTGGTGTTAAGTACTAATTACCAGCGCTTTTTAAACAAACGCTGGTAAATGCGAAATGTAGTGCGAGAAACTTTGGCACTCTAATTTTCACTTTATTTCTAACTTTACCAATTTCATCCGAGCCCTAGTTTCTCTTCAGCCTCCCCAATAATCTCTATCTCTATTCTCGGTCTCAACTCTGAACTTGCCCCCTCTCTCTCTCTGCAACTCCCCAGTCGCCTTCATCTCTCTCTCTCTACAGCTCCCCAATTGCTTCAATCTCTATTCTCGGTCTCAACTCTGAACTTGTGCCCCCCCTCTCTTTCTGCAACTCCCCAATCGTGATGACACGTGCCCCTCCTCCTCAACCATCCCTCTCTCTTAGCAACTCTACCTCCAATCGTTAACATATACGGACCCCAGCTGGCTCGAAACCTGTCCGAGTACATGAACGCTAGCCTATACTTGTTCGCCACCATTGTTCTTCTATGTGGCTTCATTGATCACTTCGTTGCTGAGAAAATCTCTGCAAATCGTTTGATTCACTTTACGTAATGGCCTCCGAGCTTGATATCAATGGCGATATGGCATCTTCAGCTTGAATCTCCTCAAAAACCTCCCCCAACTCTCCCCTAATCAGGTTCATATATATATATAATTAAAATGGTTTGATTTTTTTAGTTTCTGCATTGGATTGGAATGCATGATGTTGTGTGGTAGGTTGAGATTGCGAAGTTGCTGTTGGAGGTCGGACAGAGCCATCTGTTCTAGCATTGGCCTGAGCCTAGCGTTAATGACGATGAGAAGCTAGTTTTCTTCGATCGGGTATATGAAGGTTTCTATATTTGAATTGATGCAATGTCAACGTGAACAATTTTGCAGATCATTCTTGTTATGCAATATCAATTCTTCTCTCTCTATATGATATCATAAATTATGTTGAGTTATGAATATATACATACTTTTTGGATTAAAACCGGAGATACTGGTGAAAAAATTCAGTAATTCAGTTTGAAAACAAGCATAAGAATAGAAAAGTCTGGATTTTTTCGAAGGTAAAAGCTATAATAAGGGCGCTCTTACTTTGAGTTTATGCCCTCATCATAGACTTTCTCTATTCTAAATCTGGCAATTAATACAATTGTACTTAAAATTTTATAACGAGCCTCCATAGCTACTTTTAAGAAGAGAAATTTTAATATTACAATTAATTGAAGTTTAGGTTATACTGTTTGACTTTTATCTTCCCTTTTGAATCTGCCTCATCTTTATCTCCATGGCGTAACATTTCACTTGAATTCATTTTAGAAGTATTGTTCCTATCTTTATCTCTGTGGCGTAACATTTCACTTGAATTCATGTTAGAAGTATTGTTCCCATACCTTATTATTTTATTTTTAAAATTTCATGAACTATAGCCGTTTCTTTTAGGTTGCTCGACTTAATGCAAACTATCCTGGTGGGTTGGCATCATATATCAAAACTGCCAGAGAACTCCTAGCAGATTCAAAGGTGGGGAAGATCCCATTTGATGGTTTTACACCTTCTGTAAGTTAACTTACTTTTGAAATTTGTTCTGAAATTATGTTAATATATTCTTTACATTTGCAACTTATGTGTCTTGTACACGTTTATAATCATGTTTAATTGACCCAAATTATGTTAATGTATTCTGACAACCATTACACCCTCAATTGTATGGTCAAAGTAAATTGGCAGTTGATGTGATTAGACTCAACTGATTAAATGGTAGACTGAGGTGTATCGTCTACTACTTAATATTAGATATACTGCTAAATGATTTATGAAATTATAGATAATATAAGTAATGCATCAATACTAAAAACCAACTGAAGAAGAAGAATCCTCATAGCTGAACTCAAGTAATGGGGATTCAGGTTTGAGCTGAGTTGCGTAAGTAAAGCATCATAAATATGGAAAAGCTAAAGCATCATAAAGTGTACTTTACACTTTCTCCTTTCTCATATAACCCAATTTTCAATTACTCATCTTAATTTTCAATTTTACAACTCAATTTTGCAGATATATAACTAATTGTAGTAGTAGTTGACAGAAAGATTTAGGTGTTAATACTCATCTTAAATTTTTAAACTTCCCATAGGAGATTGTCGCATTATCATGGAGCTGGAGTATAATAAGGCTACAAATGAAAAAATCTGATTATGAATAGTTCGATTAATCAGATTTGGCTAAGCTAACAGGATCATTCAAGTTTGTTGTAAAACAATATTATACTACACAATTGGCCTTTACCTAGATAAGGTATGTCATTCAAACTTTTTGTTTTTCTTTGAAGGTTGTCGATTGACCATGAATTGCTGTACTGTTTACTTTTTAATTGAGTATCCGATTGTCTAAGTTACGTGCATAATAGATCTACTCTATATTGTATTCACTAAGTTGATAAGTCTTTTAGTGAACATTCATTTTCTTGGTCAAATATACTTTCATTGAAATCATATTGACTTGTCCTTAACTTTGCCATTTTAAATCTATTATTACTCACCAAATATATATAATAAGTCTATAAATTTGTGGGTTCAGCCGCAAAAATTGAAAAGGGGAAAAAAAAAACACAAAGTTTATGCAGGTTTTGGAAGAAAATTATACTGTTACTTAGTTCTGGTGAGAGTTTTTGGGAATGTTAAGGACATATGAGCCAAATGGCAAAACCTAACTATTTCAATACTAAGCATCCAATAAAAGGCTGAAAAGTACAAATAAAAAAACAACATCTATTTGGCTTCCTACAAGTACAAACAGCATGAAAAAATATGAAAAGTAAAAATCTGATCAAAATGTGACAGATTGACGCAACAAAACTCCTCAATATAAGGTCAACTAACTCTTTCACGAATCAAATGCAGCATTTCAATTGCAAGTCTACATATTTTCAGAAACACATAGCCAATCAATATTTTAAGATCCTGAATATTATAGATTAAGAAGAGTACAATAACAACAATTCAGAAAAATAAATAATAAAAAAAAGCTGACTGAAATTTATACTTATTTGTTCGTTGGTGATCATCTTTGAACTATATAATAATTATTTCATTTGAACTAATGTTTGTTGATTTATAAAAAAATTTACTGTGTTTATGTGTATATATGAAGACATGGGATCTTAAAATTTTTATGTGTTTATGTGTAATGTTCATTGATCTTCCTAAATTCCTCAGAAAATTTCTCATAAATGTTACTAGTCTTTACTAAATATATGTTTACTTATGCCAAGATTTCATGTATTTTGTTTTGTTATTTTGAAGGGTTTTGATTCTTTAAATGCTCCTCCTAGAGTATCCCCAAATTCATTTTCTAGTCATGATGCCAATTCAATTAAGGTTATGAACTTTTAATTTCTCTTATATGTTAAATTTCCATTTATTATAATGTGCGCTTAATGAATTTATAAAAAATGTAGGGTAATTCAAATCAAATGGGCAAGAAGAAGACTTGTTGAAGTTGAAGTTGAAGCTGAAGATGGGGTCGTGGCTGTGCTTTCAGTCTTTTCCTTCACCTTGGATGGGTTCTTTTTGAAAAACTTGTACTACATTTGTCAAAAATACTTAATTCTTTTTGTGTGACATTTAGTATCTTTATCTAGACAATTTGGATGTATTTTCATATTGGCAGGTTAACTTGTGGTTGTATTAGTATACATTTTGGCTTTTTGGTTGACATTTACTAGCTTTATCTATTAGTAGCCAATTTCGATGGTATTTTTCATATTGGCAGTAGGTTAATTTGTGGTTGTATTATGTAAAAATAATTTGGGTAGTATTTTTATATTAACTGGTGTTATATTGGATGATTTTTTTTTTTTTTTTCAAAAACAATAAAGGGGGAGAAAAAAAATAAATATAAAATAACCCTTTACCAGCGCTCTTTTAAGAAGCGTTAGCATAGGGGGGGAGGAAAAAAAAATTTTAAAAAAAAAAAACTAAAATGACCCTTTACCAGCGCTTCTGGAAAAGCACTGGTAAAGGCCTACCGACACAAGCTTTACCAGTGCTTTTGGAAAAGCGCTGGTAAGCTTTTTAAGACTTTTACCAGCGCTTTTGAGCGTTGGTAAAAGCCAGAACTGTTGTAGTGATCATCCAAGGAAAAATGATTACTTGATAATGGTTGTTCAACATGTGATGTAAGAAATGTTCCAAATTTTTCACTCTAAAAACAATGGAGCATCACAATTGGGAATAACTACAAAAGCAAGGTAATTGGTATGAACTTTTTATTGCTTGACTCTTTTGGCATGATAGAATCATCTATGATTAATAAATGGTTACAAAATGAAATGTATCCTTAAGCCTTTGATCATCATATATGAGGAGTTCTTGAATGAATTACACTAGAGAAATGATAACTATGATAATATGCCATTTATTGTGGAATTCTTATCTTCATACTACAAGTAATCATTGTTTATGCAAATTTTTCAATGCATGCTTTCATTGATTGAAAAACTATCTTCTACATGCATTACATTCATATGCATTACTTGAAATTGCATTTGGAATGCTACACCTTGAATTAGAATAAAATTGTTTTAGAAGGTGTAAATCTTAGTAGGAACATTGCTTTCCAATAAACTAACATTCTTGAAAATGCATATTTGGTTTATGTTGACGCTAAAATCGGCTGGCTAGAGTCGATTCTGAATTTGATATTTACGGGTGTGCCAGAATCAACAATGTAGTTCGAGTGTGAGTTGTCAACGCTAGTTTCTTTGAGAATATTGACTATCAGGCAATGCAAGGAGAAAGAGAACAATTGTAATACCCCTAATTTCAAAAGGATAGTCCTGCTATTTTATAAATTGTTTAAATTGCATTTATATTTGTTTAATGGTTTATTTGTTAATTTAATGGAGTTATGTGATTTATTTGTTTTTTTTAAAATTTTATTTAACTGACATTTGTTTAGTTAGTATTGGTTTAATTATATGCTTATGTGGTTATTTAAATATATAGTTTTTAATTTAACTGTGGTCCGTGTTTGTAGTTGGTTTAGGATTTAATTTAGGGTTTCAAATAAAACCTATAAATACATAAGTATATGTCTGCCAAGGGTTTTGTTAATCCTTTTCACGTAGTAGAGAGATACAGAGAGTTGTGAGATTTTGAGAAAACAGATAGTGAAAACTCGAGAGCTTACAGAGAAGTTCAAGGAGAAAGAAACGGGGTTGCTTCTGGGTTAGCCAAGAGTAACAGAGGCGTGGAATAAAGTTGGAAATTCAGAGACAACAATTAGAGATTTAAAACCAAAGTCTCAAAGGCAAGTTTCTGTTCTTGCTCTTTCCCTTTAATTCGTGTTCTGTGCATGCCTAGCTAGACTCCAGGAGTTTAATTAATGCTAAAACAAATTAATTATGCATGCTTAATCAAAATAAAACAGAGGGTTGCAGAGTTATACATACCTGTTCATGCTTTCTTTAGTTTTGTGATCTTTATGCATGAACTGTTGTTTAAATTGAATCTTTGCATGTTAAAACACTTAAAATAATTTAGTATGGACGTGTGGGATGTAGGTTGAAGCTTAGAGGCCTTAGCAATGGAGTTTTAGGGTTTACAGAAGCTAAACGGACGAAGAAGACGGCATCAACACCAATTTAGCCGACTCAGTTGGAGACTTAGCCGACTAAGTTGGAAACTTAGCCGACTAAGTTAGGAACTTAGCCTGCTCAGTTGGCAATTGAGCCGACTAAGTTGGGCCGTGACCTGGAACTTAGTTTTAATTGCCCAGAATTGTTTTAGAACCTATTTTAAGTAATCTAAATGTGTTAAATAGACTTTAGATGGTTCTAAAATGCATCATACACTTCTTATGCTTAGGAAATTTGACAATACGGATATGTAAATAAATTTTTATAAATTATTTAAAGGATGAATCAGTATAAAAGCATACAACTTAGCATACTGATAATGGATGGAAAGAACCAAATTGCTTAGCTTAATTTTGGGCAACATAATGGACTATAATAAGATTATAAATCTTATATTAGATGCATGATAAATCATTTTATGTTTAAGGTTTGAACTATGCATGCTCTGGATGTTAATTGTTGGAATATCAAATTCTCTAGTGCAATTACATGAATTAATGCTAGGATTTATATTGCTGAAATTTTAAATACCTTTCTGCAATGATATGGATAATGGTTTGGATTATAAATTACTAGCTTATTATTATGTTTTGTAATTTACATAGATATGGAGGATTGTATGCACCAGTATGGGACGGTGACATACTAGGGACGGTTTAGCTCAAAACGCTTAAACCTACCCTAATGGATTAAATGATGGGTTGAAAAATATTGAATCCAAATTGTGATTGAGGCAGATCAACTGCAACTAAGTTGAATGGATTCCTGGATTAATGGATGGTATTTAAGTCATATCAACTGAATAAGTTGAGTGACTAACTAGTTGTATATTGTATGTCATCTCAATAAGTATTTGAATGACATACTCTGGTTTTAGACGGACTTTATATATATGTTTATGGTACCACGAGATGAGCTTGAGTCTCAGACTCATTAGTTAGGGTGCGTATATGCAGTGGATGCGTAGCTGGTTAAAGTAGGTTGAGGTGTACCCTGTTAGGTCTAAGTACTCATGCCCACCTTTGGGTGCGTTTTCACATGTTGCCTTCTATTCAGGTTGAGACCCCTACTGTAGTCCAGTGAATGTCCCTAGTGTTGATATATATATGTATGGACTAGATAGATATTGTTGAGCTATCTATGATGTATTTGTGTATCGGATTACTGCTTGGATCGTAGTAGAATAGGACTTGCATGTGGGCCTGACCCACTCTTTATTTTTCTGGTGTCCGTCAGTTCCAGCGTTAGAGCTTGGACGTGTAGAACAGATACAGATATTCATTCCTCCGACTACGTAGGAATCTTTTCTATGTTTAGCTTTAGATTCTATTTCAGATATTTTAGTTTCTATTAGGTTTTAATAAGGGGTCCACTGGATGGATTCCCGAGTTGTAAACTTATGGAGTTTTGGATTAACGGATATAAATAATTATGTTTTGAGGATTTTTATTCTAGTTTCTTTTAGCTTGTTATTTTTATTTCTTTAATTCAATTTGTATTTCATGTTCGTTAAAATATTAATTGTTTGATATTCCCTCGGGTTTGGGCCTGGCCTGATCAACCCGCGTCTCGGATCCAAGGGGTATCACAACAATAAAACTCTTCTTTTGAGTTCAGGATTACCTTAATTAAAAGGACTTTGTCAATGAATAATTATAGTAACAATTTGAGAGAATAGAAAGGGGAGAGAAACAGATATAGAAAGAAATAGAGAGAGAGATTGAGAAAGCGAGATAGAACGAGATATTGAGAGAGAGAAAGAGAAAGAAATAGCAAGGATGCTATTCTGGGAAAAAGGTTGAGGAAGCAACAATAATAATAAATGTTTCTAAGGGTGCTGGACCTCTATCACAACATGCCTCTTTGCTTATTTATAGAATAATTTGTAAAACAAATTCCTATATGCAAGTATTTTACTTGCATTACAACTCTATCAAAACTAAACTATAAATTCAAAATAAACTAATCCTATAGATAACATAATTATGTAACTAAAACTAACTAAAAGATAAGTCTTAAAACGATGATCTTTATCCACATCTTATTCAAAATACTCTTCCCATCTTTGTATACAATTTCAACTTCAATCTATGTGGAATATCACCCTTCTCTACTGCCATGTCATCAATACAAAATTTACCAAAATGGATGTCAACAATACCCTCAATTTTAAATGTCTTATCGGCTGTCGGCCATAAAGCTGATAAGATATTTGAAATTTTAAAATACATTGGAAGGAAATTGTGAGTTAATCAATTGGAATAAGATTACAAATCAACGAGTTCTAAAGCTTTATTTATTTTGAATCACCCCTAAGATGATCTTTATTTAGCCAAATCTGCTGATTTAGGCTTCTTCCTGGATTCTTAGAAAGTTTGCCGATATCACTTGCCCATAAACCCAGGAAGGATTTGTCCCCTATGCATTTTCTAACTCCGCTAGCAAATCATGATTATGATTGCTAGGAATTAAATTATTGTGAAATGTCATTCTAGCCGATCTACCTATTATCTCTACTAGATGAATGACATTATGCCAGCAAGGAGTTTTCTTAGCTGATTTTGCCTAAGCCGATTTTACATTCAGCTCAATCAGCAAGACTGCATCATACCAAAAAATCTATTGATCGATAAGCATTACCTCACAATAATCGACAAGTTAAAGTGGAGGGTATTGATCAAATAGCTTTTGTTGGGGGTTAACAATCACATGCCCCCCCGGCAGCCGCTGGTTTTTTAGTTGATTTTCTTTTAATCGATTTTCTTTTAGCCGATTTTGTCTCAGCCGATTTTTTCAACTGAGCTCTAAGTAACCTTTTGAAATTAACATTGGCTAGTCTTTTTTTCCTTTCCTTGAAATTGGGCTAAGGACAGTGAGTTAAAATAATTCTTTTAGCTGATGATTGTTTTTGCCGATTATTAGATGTCACAATCAACGAAGAATTCTGGTACATAAGCCACTTTGCTTTTAGCCGATTTGTACCATTCCATTAATGGCAACCATATTGAATGGGAGCAAGTTGGGTTTGCTCTATCTTTTCGTCTTGATTTATAGGAGCAACCGGTTGAGTTTCCACCTATTAATACTCGACTGTTGGAACTTACCGATAATCGGCAGTCGGTAATTGATAATATTCTAGCAAACTTTGCTGCCGATTTTCTGGTAAAATTTCCTGTCGAGATCGACAAGGTTGGCCAATTTCGGTACTGGTTATATAGGGATGACATGCAGAGTTACCATATGGTCAGGATAAGGTTTCCTGGCCAGGCCCGTCTACGCCCTTGAGCTACCTCAGCCTGGATAAGCTGAGCCATCAATTCTTTAATCTCCTGATCAATCTCCCCCATTTCTTGATGATCTTTCTAAGGGGGAATCGACATAACTGGTGGGTGTTGAAGAATAACCTTTGCTGATTTTACATTCGGCTTAATCGGCATCAATTGTGTTTCTGTTATTATCGGCGGATTACCGTTAGGCATACCAAGAGTTATGTTCGGCGGGAGAATTCCTACTGTAGTTGTATGTAGCCCTTGAGAAATGTTTGTCAACGGTAAAGAAATATGTTAAAAAATTAATTCATGAAATGCCGAGTTTTCAGCTTGATGACGACTTAGGGTAGCCGATATCTAAGCTTTCATTATTTTCTTCATCTGATTAATCTCTTCCAATTGGGCAAATACCTTCTGATTAAATTCTCCCATTTGGGGATTTATTTGGGATCTTATTTATCCCATTTGTTGATTTGCCACCTGCCGATAATCGGGTGTTGGTCGCTGATAACTTTCAGTCCAACCATAAGACTGATTGGCCATCGGCTGCCCGTACCGGAGATTGTGATACGGGGGTGATATGCTGATTTACTACTTACCGATAATCGACTGCTGAAACTTGTCGATAATCTGATGCTGGCGTCTGCCAATAATCGAATGTTGGCATCTGCCGATAATCAGCTATTGGAATTTACTGATAATCGACTGCTGTTAGCGTCTGCCGATAATCATCGAACCAACCATATGGCTGATTAGAATACTGGTACATCGGCTGAGAAGTCGATTGCATATTTTTTACTATAAACCTAGTGGGGTCCAACCGGGCATGGAAAGAATGTTGACGCTAAAATTGACTGGCTAGAGCCGATTCTGAATTTGATATTTACGGGCGTGCCAGAACCAACAATGTGGTTTCGAGTGTGAGTTGTCAACGCTAGTCTATTTGAGAATATTGACTTTCAGGCGATGCAATGAGAAAGAAAATAATAAAACTCCTCTTTTGAGTTCAAGATTGCCTTAATTAAAAGCACTTTATCAATGAATAATTATAGTAACAATTTGAGAGAATAGAAAGGGGAGAGAAACAGATATAGAAAGAAATTGAGAGAGAGATTGAGAAAGAGAGATAGAACGAGATATTGAGAGAGAGAGAGAACGAAATAGCAAGGATGCTATTCTGGGAAAAAGTTTGAGAAATCAAGGATTTAAGTTTGCGAAAAAAAAAAGAGAAGGGAGAGAGAGAGATAGAACCTACGGGAGAGGGGAAGAGAAAATGTGAGGCCTAAATGGCCTCTTGGCCTTTAAAAGAGGTGGTGGGTCTTACCACCAAAAATATTTTAATTTTCTTTTAAATTTCCACCATAAATGTATAATGTATATATATATATATATATATATATATATATATATATATATATATTCACACTTAATAATTCACAACCACATATAACACACAAAATAAAATAAAATGAGGTGCAACTGGATCCAAACGAAACTCCCGTACACAACAATCCCGGTAGCGGGTCCCACACGGGACATTCCGGTCTGGAAAACTAAAAAATGCCGAAATGGCAACCCTTACATTTCAAAGAGTCTAGAACTTAATGAAATGCCCCAATTAACTCTTGGACACACCCAGCACACCCCACAGTATCCGGCACGCAAAACAGAAAAAGACGAAAATGCCCTTGCAAAAACAGAAATTTCCAAAAATGAAAAATGACGAAATTTAGAAACACTACATTCTCTCCAACTTAAAAGGATTTCATCCCCAAAATCAAGCCATACTTGGGGAAGAAAACAACTCTGGGTACTTGGAGCTAACCTCCTGTTCGAGCTCCCAAGTAACCTCCTCAACTCCGTGATGTCTCTAAAGAACCTTCACTAGCGATATCGTCTTATCCCTTAACATCTTCTGCCATGTGTCAAGGATCTGAACTGGTCCCTCTTCATAGGAGACATCCTCACCAATGTCCACATCAACCCAACTCAAAATGTGAGACGGATCCGGCTCATACTTCCGTAGCATCGATACATTAAAGACAGTATGGACTCTGTCCATTTGTGGTGGCAATGCAAGTCTGTAGGCAACCTCTCCTATGCGGTCCAAGATCTCAAACGGTCCAATAAATCGTGGCGATAACTTGCCACTCTTCTCGAAACTCATCAACTTTTCTGTAGAGAAACCCGTAAAAAAATGTGGTCTCCTACCTCAAAGGATAACGGTGGTCTCCGCCTATCCGCATAGCTCTTCTATCGACTCTGAGCTGTGAGTAACCTTTATCTGATCAGCTTAATCTTCTCGGTAGTCTCGAGTACAATGTTGGGTCCTAAAGCGGCTGTCTCGCCTATCTCAGTCCAACAAACCGGAAACCTACAAGATTTAGCATACAACGCCTCAAATAGAGCCATCTCAATGCTCGTTTGATAACTGTTGTTATAGGCAAACTCAATAAGCGGTAGGTGATCTTCCCAACTACCACCCAAATCAAGTACACATGCCCGAAGCATATCCTCCAAGATTTGGATGGTACGCTCCGACTGGCCATCCGTCTGTGGATGGAATGCCATACTAAGGTGCAACGATGAACCAAATGCTACTTGAAGCCCTTCCCAGAACTTCGAGGTGAACTTGGCATCCCTGTTTGAAATAATAGCCATTGGAACTCCATGCAACCTCATAATCTCATTCACATACAGTACACCAAGTGCCTCTGCGTCATCTGTTGCCTTAATAGGAAAAAAGTACGCGTCTTGGTCAACTTATCAATGATGACCCATACAGCTTCATTTCCCTTCTGTGACTTAGGAAGACATGTTACAAAATCCATAGCAATCTGCTCCTATTTCCACTGCACTATAGGCAATGGTACAACAATTCAGCAGGTCTCTGATGCTAGGTTTTCACCTTCTAACAGGTAAGGCACCTAGCCACAAACTATGCAACATCTTTCTTCATTTCATTCTACCAATACTGACATCTCAAATTGTGATACAACTTGGTACCACCTGGATAAACTGTAAAGCGGGAAGTATAAAATTCTCGTAGAACATCCTCACGACAAACTGTAGGAACGACCAACAAACCTCTGAACCGTAGACCTTCATCTGTATGTAAGGTCCAATCTTTCACTGTTTCACCACTGGAGATCAAAGTGTAAATGGCATCCAAATTCGGATCCTGTCTCTGTGACTCAATCACTCGTCCGACAAGAGTAGGCCGAGCCACAAGGCTAAACAAGAACGCCAACTCACTGGAAACATCTTCATCAAAGTAACACAATCCTATCTCTGTTAGATCCTCAAGCATCTTCCATTTTCGAATGGCTAAACCAGCCAAAGTCCCACGAGATTTCTGGCTTAAGGCATCAGCTACCACATTTGTTTTGCCCGGATGATATTGTAAGTCAAAGTTGTAGTCCTCCAAGAACTCAACCCATTGCCTTTGTCTGTTGTTCAAGTCCTTTTGGGAGAAAAAGTACTTGAGACTTTTGTGATCTGAGAACATCTCAAATCGCTCACCATATAAATAATGTCTTTAACACTTCAAGGTGAATACAACTGCTGCTAACTCCAAACCATGAGTAAGGTAGTTGTACTCATGAGTCTTCAATTGTCGAGACCCATAAGTCACTCAGTACACAACCCAAACTATTACGTGAAGTATCACAATAAATCACATAACCCAAGCTACGTTCAGGTATCACCAACACTGGAGCTGTAGTCAACCTTGTCTTCAACTCCTGGAAGGAAAACTCACAGGCTTCATTCCATACGAACTTGATCCCCTTTCGGGTTAATCTAGTCATAAGAGCTGCAAGGCAGGAAAAATCCTTCACAAATCTACGGTAATAACCTGCTAGACCAAGAAAACTCCGGATCACAAAAACATTCTTAGGTTGCTCCCAATTTAAAACTGCCTTAATCTTTGATGGATCCACTGACACTCCACCTTCCGAGACAACATGCCCCAAAAACTTCACTTCTTGTAGCCAAAACTCACACTTCTCATGTTTGGCATACAATTGGTGCTCCCGCAAAATTTACAATACAATACCCAAATGGATCTCGTGCTCCTCCCGAGATTGTGAATAAATGAGAATGTTATCCACAAAACTACCACAAACTGATCTAAGTAATCATGGAAGACACGGTTCATTAAGTCCATAAATGCTGCTAGCGCATTAGTCAAGCTAAAGGGCAGAACAAGGAACTCATAATGTCCATATCGTGTATGGAACGCTGTCTTTGGGATATCCTCATCCGCAACCTGCAACTGATAATAACGTGACCTTAAGTCAATCTTCGAGAAACAGCTAGCTCTCTTCAACTGGTCAAATAAATTATCTATCCTTGGTAAAGGATACTTGTTCTTGATGGTGGCATGATTCAACTTTTGATAATCAATGCACAACCTCAAAGAACCATCTTTCTTCTTAGCAAATAAGACCGATGCGCCGCACAGTGGCACACTCGATCGGATGAAACCTTTCATCCTCAAGTTGCTTCTTTAACTCTTTTTAACTCAACTAGTGCTATACAATATGGTGCCATAGAAATCAGCGCGGTACCGAGCATCAAATCAATGGTAAACTCTACCTCTCGATGTGGAGGCAACTCTATCAAATCCTCTGGAAAAACATCTAAGAAGTCACAAACAACTGTCGGATAATCCTTTTCCACAACATCATCTTCTATGGCTAAAAGACTAGCCAAGAAGTAATTACTACGACCCTGTCCACGAATCCCATAAAATGATGAAGTGTGGGAATCACTCCGATCTCCCATGAAAAAGAAGCAATCTCCCTCGGGAGTACAAACCTCAACGATGGAGCACGAAATAAAGTTCACCAATCCATCCCGAGAATGGCATCAAAACCAGTCATCTCCAGGAGGATGAGGTCAAACACAAAAGTTCATCCGGCTATCACGATGGAGCAATCCCTCACAAATTTACTCAAGAACATTAAAATCCTAACTGGCGTATCAACCGATAACGCTCGATCCATGCAACTGACCTATAACCTCGACGCACGTGCAAATGATGATGACATGAAGGAATGAGATGCACCAAAGTTAAATAAAATACGGGCCCAAAATTTAACACTGGGAATATACCTCGGCGAACTGATGGACTAGAAGATGTGTTGGCTTGTGCAAGTGCTAA
The DNA here is from genome assembly GCF_030987335.1 of Cornus florida. Taxonomy (NCBI): domain Eukaryota; kingdom Viridiplantae; phylum Streptophyta; class Magnoliopsida; order Cornales; family Cornaceae; genus Cornus; species Cornus florida. Next base: position 70,953,016 of record NW_026775576.1, on the reverse strand, counting down.
GACACGTCCCTGTAATGCCTGTGTCTCAGAACTACCAACCTGAACGCCTGACTGCTACACTGACATTGTAGGAGCATCTCTTTTAGCTGACCGTGAGCCCTGAGAAGACATGGTAGGATGTGATGGTGGCGGTGGTTTGAAACCTGACTGAGATGTAGCCGACTGTGACGGCCTCTGCTATGACCCTCTACCACTACTAGTGCTTGCTCCCCAATTAGGACAATCCCGAATCATATGGCCTTGCTGGCCACACCCATAACAAGATCTCGGTGCTGCAGAAACTGAAGACGATTTCATAAGGTAATTGAACTTGTAATATCCAGGTTGTTGACACTGAAAACAAACGACTCCACTCTTATCAAACCCAGCTAGCATATGAGTAGTGGGAGTGGATCGTGTAGACTGTTGTCCCTGAGACTGAGATGGACCACTATTATTCTTCTTCCATGACGGCCCCTCTGAAGATGATCCAGTATTCCTCTTTTGTTCCCACTATTTATTTCCTACATTTTTGTCCTTAGCTTCTGCCTCAAGCATCAATGCCCTTTCCACTGCCTCTGAGTAGACCTTAAAATACTGGGCCATCATTAATGGCCTCATTTGGTAAGGAAGACCAGAGATAAACTTCTGAGTCTTGTCAGCCTCATTTCTCACTAACTCAGGAGCAAAGTGAGAAAGAGAGGTGAACTTGTTTTCATACTCAGTCACCGATATGTTACCTTGAATAAGATCATCAAACTGCTTCCTTAGCTCCCACCTCTTTGCAACTGAAAATACTTCTCATAGAATAGCTCTTTAAACATCTCCCACCTCATATCCTCAACCTTATGCTAATTAGTGACTGACTTTCACCAAAGCTTATGATCCTTTGTAAACTTGTAAGTGGGTAAGATGATTTTCATGTAATGACCCGCTCATTTCCTTCCTTTCCTTTTTCATCAGAATTTTACGGATGAATTTTTTTCGTTGAAATTTCTTTTCTGAGTTCAGTTTCTCGTCACTTAGTGTCATCTCGAGTGCTCAGAAATAGTTTTTGGGACTCTTTCCTTTGGATTGACAACTTCTTTTGAGGACCGAGTCATTTCCACAATTTTCGTTTTTCGACACTATTCATTTTTTTGTCCTTATTCCTATTTCGTCCTTTTCCCTATTTTGTCTTTTCCCTGTTTGTCACTTTGTTGGCAAAACCTCACTTCTTGTGCTCAGAGTTGGTTTTTGACTTCACGTATCTTTATCGTGAGTGGTTTCCACGAAATACGTATCTTTACTTTTGTAGGAAAGTACTCTGGTTGCTCTCGGTGTCCACCGGGGCATGGATGCATAATTCTTTGAAATTAATTTCTTTTCTTAGGGTGTTTTTCATAAATATCTTTTGAAGATATTTTATTTCAGGGGTATCTAAGAAAATATCTTTTGGAAGATATTTTCATTCTGGGGAAGTTTTGCAGCCTTTTTGTGGGGCCATTGTGTAATTAATGAAAGTTGTTGCAAATTATCTTGTTTTGAGCCTGGATCCTCATACAGGATTCATTTTCACTTTTTGTCAAGTCGTAAACTCTTAGAAGTCCCTTCTGGTCGATATTTTCCAGTTTTAGGGTTTCTGGCCTCGGTTTGCGCCAAACTTGTTTGGTGCATAACTTTCTGCTCGAGACTCAGTTTTTGATGTCGTTTCTTCCGTTATTATTATTTTCTCATTTTGAATCTTTTTTGTTCACAGAGTTTCATCATTTGAGTGTGTCTGCTCAAATTTCACTTTTCCGGACCCGACGGGGCCCGTTCGGGGCACTTTTTGAGATTTCTATAAAAAGGGGATGAGATATTTTATTTTTTCATCTTCCCTACTCTCTTGCATGACCTGAAGCTTCCATGGCAGCCCAAGGGAGGCTGCCACCTTCTCTCTCCTCATTTGAACTTCATTTCTTTGTCAGAACATAGTAGGGCCTTTGCGTTTTGTGTTCGTGTTGACTACGCACTTCTTTCACCCTTATTAGAACCCGTTTTTGGCCAAATTTTGAGTTCGGGTTTAAAGTCAAGTTTTGATTTTGATGGGGCTTCTTGTGGGTTCATGTAGATCGTGTTGTCCCCGACAAAACCCTTCGGTATCGTCGGATTCGGAGCACTTTTTTTTCGGTGGGCTTTTGAGATTTTTATCTCAAATTGAGGTAGAGGATGTCTTAGGTTTATATTATTGTTGTATTGATTGTTTTATAAGCATATACAACTTGTGAGCATGCCTTGTTCAAGTTTTTAGAATTTAATTTATTTATTTTCTTTGTTTAGGATTTAATTCTAATGATGATATATAGTTTAGAATTAAATTGTGGCATGCTAGTAAATTAGGCCTTGGTGAGTTGTGTAACATATATTAAATTTGGAGCATTTGAGTAAGAATTGCAAAACTTATTTAACATTTATCTTTTGTGAAAGATTAATAGTTGTATCAAGCATGAAACCAACTTGTAATGTGATATTAAAGTAGGCCTTGGTAAGTTCTTTAACATATATTAAATTGAGGACATTTGGATATGTTTGAAAATCTAGAGAAAAATTAATTAATGAGCTTAATTAATTTTATTTTAAGTGTGTTGATCACTTAAATTGATATTGGAGGTAATATATTGATAATCCCTTGAAATGTAGTCTATTTAATCACCTTGTGAGCATATTACTAATTTGATGTAGAATTAGTACTGAGACCTCTTGAAATGGTAATTGGACTTAGCATGATATAGAATATCATTGACTTGCATAACTTGTTTAGATATATCTTGTGTAGGTGTATAGCTTGTTAGAATATTACAATTGTTTACCTTGGAAGCTAGTTACTAAATTGGGACTTATTTAGTACTTATGGCTTAGAGTGGTAATGTGGTTTAATTGTTGTAAAATATTCTTGTTTTGGTGTATAAATTGCATATTGGAGGCTTGACATGTCATATGCTATCTAGACTTGAATTATAGGATATGGTTTGTGTGGATTCAACCTTATTTGTGCATGGAAGATGGTTTTATGCATTAGTGGATTTGGTATAAGTTTAGTCTAACTTATTGATTTTTGTATAAGTTTTGAACTTATTGGTTTTGGAAAGCTTGTAAGGACATATTTCACGTGATGGCTAGGGTTTGGCTCTAGTGGGGAGACAAGAGTCTTCTAAGTCATAAGTACGCACTAGGTAGTACCTTGTGGGTCGTAATTGCCCGGAATAATTTATACATGTGCGCACTGGGTTGTGCCTTGTGGGTCGTAATTACCCGGAAACACTTGCTTGATCTAGTAACCACATGTCCTAGTCTTTCTACTTTGATTTCGCATTCAATTTCAAGTTGTTAATCATGGATTACTTGTAACTTGAGAATTGGTGCTTGCCTATGTATTTTGATCTCATCTAGTATACTTGAAACTGTATACTTGAACTTGTATCCTTGTTGGTGTATCTAAACTCTATCTAGTGTATTTACGCTTAGTATGCTTGTCTTGTGTGTGCGGATTTCATTTTTGTATACTTGTGCCATGTATACTTGTCTTGTGCGCATGTGTTTAGCTTAGTATACTTGTGTTTGTATATTTGATTTATGAGTACTCTATATATATATCTTATACTTATATATGTATGCTAGATATTGCTTATCCCATTTAACATGATTTAGTATACTTGTGAGCATGTGTACTTAAATGTCGTGTATCATGTTTTAATACGGTTTAGTGTACTTGAGCATGTATACTTGTATGCTGTAGTTCATTTCAATTGCATGAGTAGCTTAGGATGATCCCTGAGTTTCACTTTGACATAGACGTTAGGTGGCACGAACCCCTCTAACATGTTTCACCTTAAGGTGATAGAACTGTAAAATGCTAGATCGATGCATGTTCATCTCTTACGAGTAGCTTTATGTTACTCACCCACGTAGTGGGGACATTTTTCAGGTACCGGGATCAAGATTCGGGATTCACATCATGCTTAGATGATTTGTAGACTTGAAGTTCTTATTTTTTGTAAATGTTGGCTTGAAATGCCATTTATAGCTTTATATGTCAAAATGTGTAAATTTGATTCCAATTATGTAATGTGTACATAAGTACACTCTATGCAATGTATTTGACATGTATGAGATGAGGCCGGAGGCCAATGACATGTTTCTTGTATTCTATGCAACTTTAACTTTATGAAATATTATGAAAATATTGAAAAATGCTACGTCATTACTTCATAACTTTTGCATCGGGTGTGGGAATTCCATTCTTATTCTTTCATAGGGTCTTATAAATCATGTTTGAAGTGTGGCCAAGGGCCAAACAGTAATTTGAAATCATTTGATAAAATTGGTTTTCAAATTTCCCTTTTCTTGTTCATTTTTGCCTTTTTGCCTTTTTGCCCGTTGGGAGGTCGGATTTTGTATCAATGGTATTTTTAAGCCATGGACCATTGTAGCGCATCCAAATAGGTAAGTTACATTTGTGTGCATGGTCGTTTCCGGGCAAACTCTCTTCTTTGGTGAAATGAGCCTCTTATGGACTCATTTTGAAATTTTGTTGCATAATCTGATCTAGGGGCATTCTAGACCTTTCACATTAGTTTTAATTTCTTCTTTTGACATGGTTATATAGAAAATGTGATTTTAGGGGGGGTTTCTTCTTCGTGTTTTTCCAGAAAATGTCGTCTTGGTACTGGAAATCCCTCGTGAAGTTTCAGCTTCCAGTTTGCATTTTAGCAGCTTTTTGGCCTTCATGACCAGATTTCATGGAGGGGCATTTTGGGCATTTTACAGTGAGTTTTTTTTTGTTAATTCTCAAGTCACGTAGAAAACTCGATTTTAAGGGGGGTTTCTTCTTCATGTTTTTCTAGAAAAACTCGTCTTAACCTCCGTTTCAAGCCTCAATTCTAGAAAACCTGCTTTGGACCCTTATTATCAGCATGGGCATGCCATTGGGCGCCGGCGCGCGCGCCGACATGGGCGCCGGGAGCGTATGGGGCAAGTCAAGGCCTTCGTCGGGCTGCCGCAACGTCAAAACTTCAAACACTCGTTTCTCCCTCATCTAGACTCCAAATCGAGTGAACTTTTTTTTGAACTTGATTAGTTTTTTGCTATCTTTCCAACGGTGTGCTCAGTTGCACCCGAATCTTCCTATATAATTACCATTTTACCCTTTTAGCCTTAAGTGCTCGTTTTTCTTCGTCATGCCATTTCTCCTTTGTCCGGACTCCGAATCATGCGATTCTTGAGTCCATCTTGATTAGTTTTTCGTTGTCCTTCCAGCGGTGTGCTCGGTGCCACCCGAGTCCACAGTTTTCAGAAATGACTATTTTACCCCTGAGGGCTTATTTGTCATATTTTTGATCTTTTGCTTCCGCATCTGTTCTCATTGAGTTCCACGACCTCATGGAAGGTCACTTTGACTTCTTAGAGTCTTGTTTTCTGTTTTCGCTTCCGTAATTCGGATCCGTTTTCGGGTCAATCTTCGGTTCATCACAAGACGCACTGGCTTAAAAAACCAGGGCCGTCACATTTCACATGATCATCCGTCACATCCATAAAAGTCAAGTGGATTTTCACTTGGTCCATGTAGTCATCTGCTACCATTGGATTTGCACCACCCTCAAACATCATTGGCATCAACTTTGAAAACCCAGTAATCAACTTGAGCCGCTTCTGTGTTGCCGTCTCCTCTACCTGAACTACCAGTTGTGATACTGGCTGCTGAAATAAAGCAATTGTAGCCCTCAAGGTTTTCTGCAACAAACGGTTCAGTGCCTAATGAACCGAAACTTCGCCCTCTTCAATAGGCATATCAACATCATCCCTCCTACTGAAAACACCTCTCGGGGGAATCAAATCCCTAAGAAGTGTATCCTTTTCAAGTTGCTCCGCCGGATTGGAGCTAAAGCTTTCACCAATATCACCCTTTGTCGGCCTAGGGCCAACACCCCTTGGTTCCTTTCGCGGTGGCATCGTGCTATAAAATGAGAAAACGATTCAATAACGATGACACTAAGGTGTAACCGAGAATGACTCAACACTAAACGAAACCACATTATACTTGGCATGCATGACTATGCAATAAACACATTAGCATAAATATATAAGCACATAAGCAAGTAAACAATTAAGCATGCTTCGTCAAATAGCAAAACACTTAGCAAATAGCCACATAGACAATGCAAACAACTTCCCACACAACCCCGGGTAGGCCTCTACCCATCGACCTAATGGTTTTTGAACCATTGCTCTGATACCAATTCTATAATGACCCAAATCGGGGGTCCGAATCGCTAACCAGGTCCTTCACCAAACCCGAGGACATACTAGGGGCAAATTGGTCATTTTATAGTATGAGAGGGTAATAAGACCTTAAACTAGCCAAATGAGGTCCAAAACAATTATTCTATACATTCTATAATGTTCAGTAAGGTTCTACGGTCACCGAATATGATTTCCCAATAACACCCTTACCCGGTCCAAGGGAAACCCGACACTGCTCCATTAAAATGATCATAATTCTCTACATGAATGAAATTTAAGGATAAGGTTTGTTCCATTGGAAAGCTAACTCAAAATCCTTGAGAATGGACTCAAGAATGACCCTATTTGGGTCGGAACAAAGAAGTTATGACCGTCCGAAGTCAAACGTTCCAAGCTGTCAACTAAAGAAGACAAATTAGTGCACTGGGGGACCTGAACCGGTTCAGTGGGGTTGAACTGGTTCAAGATGGGTAGAATGCTCATCCTTGAACCCAAGGCCCCCCCTTGAATCGATTTAGTGGGGCTGACCCCGTTCAAGATGCTCAGAACCTTAAAATTGCCCCAAACAGGCTAAAATTGAAATTTTGTGCACCTTGGCACTACTTTAGTCCCTTGGTGACCTTACTCAAAGCCCAAATGTCTCAAATCTTCAATATAATGATGAAACCAACACAATTAGATAGCAATGAAATCAAATAAGGCCATACATGAGTCCGATATACCATTAAATTTAAACAAAAGCGTCATATATAAAAAATATGGCCTTAAGGCCTTACATGGATGTTGAAATCATAATGAGAGCACAAAATACAAATGAATGGTCTCAAGACCATTTCCAACCATATAGAAAATACAAAATGTCCCCTAATATTATTTACAACAAAAAATATTATTATACACTACGAACACAAAAGAGTCCAAGTCCGTCAACTTTACTAAAATGGTGGTGGATTGTCGTCCGTCAACTTTATTAAGATGGCGGTGGATTGTTGTCCGCCACTTCTTTATCGTGCCCTGAAAAATATTAATAATAAAGGGTGAGCAAAATTGCTCAGTGGGTAGTGCCAAAGACACACCTCTTGAGACCCCGTAAATGCACACAATGAATACAAAAATAAGGAAGCGGGATCCTGCCATACCGGGGTAAACATAGCAACAAAATTGACAGTCCAAGTCATAATTAAATTATGCTATGCAATGGGATGCAATGCCATGTAATGTCACTCCCCATTTTCCAAAAACCATTTCTGCCATCATTTCCAAACCGTTAATATAACCCGTCCTTTAGTGATTTCTCGGCGACATGAGAGAAGGATTGGCTACTGTCCCTGACCCTTGGTACCTTCGCAACGTCATTTGAGGCCCAGATAGCTTAACCATGCTAGGGTAATTTCCCCTTTAGGCTAAATTAATGCTACGGACCTTCAGTACCTCCTCAGCGTCCGGGTTTTTCTCAAAAACTCTTTATCAAAACTTTTTCCCAAAACCCCTTTTTTTCATTTTCTTTAAAATCAATTTGCCATTTCTTTCACAATGGATGCATGACTATTCCACATACATCAATGTTGTGCAATTAAATAAATTCCATGCCTTTCAAGTAAATAATCAACATTGAACAACATTATATAGAAATTCTTTAAGTATGATCTTATGCTTTTTATTCACAAAATAAAACACTCAAGGCAACAAACGTATAGAATTATCATTAATTAGACATGTTTCACCATCATTTACTAAATAACACATAGTTACATGCTTGTTGATGGTACGTTGTCGTCGTCCAACACCATCAAGCTTAAAGAGTGTCATATTTAGGCGAGGGCCAAGAGTTTTACATTTATAAAAGCCACTACTATCTTTCACTATAAATATAGCCAGGGCGAGTAGGGATCGTCCCAAGGGATTGTGAGGGTCGGATAAGGTTGTGGAATCGCTATTAGGGCTAGTAGGTCAAGTGAGGAAACAATTGGTTGGTTGGTTGATTAGAGAGCAACTAAATTGAATTAAGTAATAACAAAAGAATGCAACTAAGAGTAAGTAAGAAAGAGAAGAGTCTTGGGGTTTAGAGATCAGCACCAAGCAATGCATTTCTATACCATTGACAAGTGATTAATAAGGGCAAATGGTGTGTTGTAATATTGGTGTGTGTGTGTTTGGTTGATTTAACAAGTAAGGATGACTAGTTAAGCATGTATTGTCTAAACATCATGTGAAAGGCACAATATATCTAAGCAATGAAGCGTATATTGTCTAAACAACATGTGAAAGGCACAATAGATCAAAACAAGTCATTAATCTTTTCATTAAACTCACAATCCAAATACAACACAAGGTTAAAGACACATGCTACTTGTATTCAAAAGCTTGGATTATCAAACAACAAGCATAGATTGTCCTCCCATTTACCACTACACTACAACTACACTACATCTACACTGCTAGCATGAAAATAAACTAGGAGAGAGGCACAATCCATCAAGGAATAGGTATGAACCATCAAGAAAATCACAAGAGCATTCCATTAAGCACTATGTTTTGACAATCTTAAAATCTATAGCATCAATACACATAGACATGCATCAATAACACAGAATCTAGAGACAAACACATGAACATCTATTCTAACATACATAGATATATGGATATAATGAAATGATCAATTGAAAACATTTAACCACATAAATCATTGAATAAACAAGATCTATATATATCCAAGTGTCAAAACATTAATTACAACACTAATCCCTCAATAATACACAAGATTAAGATATAGAAAGCATGCTTGGGGCTAACTCTAGCCCCAAGAGGATGTCTAGCCACTCATGGTGATGTTGCTCCAACTTTTAAGGGCTAACTCCATTGTTGAAATCTGCTCCTTGTTGATGAAGAACTCCAATGGTGTCTCTAGCCTCTTCCTCTTTTCTTCTACACTAAGAATAACCTCTAAAATTGTATTTACCAAATGCTAAGTCTCCTCTCAAAAAGTGCACCATATTCCTTTTATAGGTAGGTCAAGTGACACACCAAATGAGCCAGGGTCGTGCAAAGTATATTCTCTAATGATTGGATAGAGGACGGATTGAACAAGCTGGCTTTTTAACTTTTTCGCACTGGAGGAAGTTTGATCGATCAAACCTTGGACTTGGATAGATCAAACTTGCTGAGATCCATCAAACTGAGGCTGGATCGATCTAACTGGTTGAGCTTTTTGGAAAAAGACAAATCTGAGATATTTTGCGAGATATTTTTGGGAAAAGGACAAAAGTGGTTAGTGGGTGGTACAACTGTGGATAGGATAAATCATTTGGATAAGGACAAAAGTGTTCGATCGATCAAAGGGTGGTGTTAGATCGATCGAACTTTGGATTTTTTGCATTCGAGTCAAGGTTTAGATCTATCTTGAAGTGCTGAGATCGATCAGTGTTCAATCGATTAAACCTTGGAGTTGGATCGATCAAACTTTGCTGCTTCCCACATTTAGCTTCATTTGCTTCCTTCTTTCTCCACTTTACTCCTTTCTTTGTTTAATCCCAGAATAGCTTTAATTAAGCTCTTATTTGGCTGAGTTAGCTTATTTTCAGGATAAGTGCCTGAAAATGGAAATAATACGAAATCAATCTAAAATGGTAAAGTAAGATAGATAAAGGTACTAGAATGCCAAAGCTTAAGTGGTTTAAATACGCATTTTTCAGCGCTCATCACACCCCCAAACTTAAATATTGCTAGTCTCTAGCAATGAACTAGAAAGTAAAGGAATGAAATAAACAACTATACAAGTATGAATCTAGAAAACAATAAATGGATAACGCCACTTTTGTAGGGAACACGATTGCACTTAGCATATGCAATAAGCCTTTTAAACCCCTAGGTTACCCCTAGTGGACGAGTGAAGTCTCGTGAGGGTTTCCAGAAATGGTACCCACAAACATTAAGCTTATTCTTTCAAAAGAGGCACCAATATAGCAAACAAGCATTGGGAGAAAACTACCTCAATTATGCAATTTTTCGAACATTTTTAAGCAATCTCCCAAAATCTCAACATCAAGAAAGCAAGTATGGTCCTCCACACATCAAGAAAATGATCATACAAATCAAAACAACTCTACAATCCTTTTGAGTGGACCGGCATCAAATATGTTGCTATCTAAGCCAACTAAAGAAATGATCACATCCTTATCCTCAAACTAGCACACAAATCTAGTACCGATCATCAAGACAAAAAGTGGACCTTTTATTAAAGCTTTATTGTTCTAGGTGCGCTTATTCTTTCCACTCGATTTTTTATTTTTTATTTTTTTATATAAGATAGAAGCATGGTGCAATGTGTTGATCTATTAAGCTTTCTAGTGATTCATGAGGTCGAGCGTTAGGTCAATAACTCCCAAACCAGACGGCTTTAGGGCATTAGGCATTCAAATACCCATACTGACTTACAAGCTCAAATCAACTAGGGTACAAATCAAGACAACAACCATCTAATCATTTCCCATTTCTCACCTTTGGGAGAAATCCTCACTTTTTATTGCTTTTGCAACTTTTTCTTCTTTTTTTTTTTTTTTTTTTTTTGAATAAACAATTATTAACCTAAAGTTTGTACCCTCCACCTTTCGGCGCGAGAAGTTCAGTACTTAATAAGACTAGAATCCCAGCTACTTAGTAAAAAAGGGTTGTTATCCACCTTTATCAAGAATGAAAGCTTTCAATGCATTACTAGCTCAATTGGGATATAAACAATTTAATAATCAACAAAGCATGTACCCCACAAATGAATGCTAGTGTGCGTCTGTGCTAATGTAGAATCTTAGAATGAATCTCAAAACAATCACAAAATCAAGATAATGTGGACCACAAGTGCAAGCAAGATATCAATCTTTCAAAAAATTTACTCATAAATGGCATCCACAAGGCATACAAGGAGTATTGGACTCTCAAGTCAAGCGATTTTTAAATTTTAAGCAATATAGTCCTCAAAAGATCAAAATCATAGCTAGATATGGACCAATCATAGAAATATCCCTCAAATACACAAGTCATGCTCAAAATTATTTCAAAATTTAAAGCTAACACTGTAAAGTACCATTGCCCCCAAACTTAAATGGCACAATGTCCTCAATGTGCAAAGAGAACAAGGGAAAGAGTATACCAGTGCAGCTAAGCAAGAATGATCGGGACTGAAGTATCCGAAGTGGGTGGCATGGCCCCCCTAAACTTGGGATGAACTGTGGTCCTGAAAATTGGCAATTGGATAAACTCATCAGATAACAAAATGAGATAATTAGTGCACAGTGGACATGCAAATGTAAATGGGATAAACATATAAATAGATGAGAGAGGTATAAGGGTGGTCCTGAAAATTGGGAAGCACTCTCTCACTGAAGTCACTGTGATGCACCTGATGGAGTCAAACATACAGATATGAGAATATAATATATGACATCCATAGCAAAAACAGATATATAAAATAGATAAAGTGCAGGTACAACAAAAATATCAAAGCCGACAGACCGGCTGCAAAAATAATAGTACTGTGCAGTGACAAAAATAAAGTATCAATAGTAGAAAGGGATCATGAGATAAAAGGAACTGGGAACTCAGGAGGATGAGGTAGGGCGGGCAGGTCGGGCTCCGCGGATATCTCTGGATAGATCTCGAAACATAGTCGCGACATCCGTGCGGAAGGCAACAAAATCAGCTCTGTGGGCTGTAAGATCAACTTATATGGCCATAACAGCATCCTCAAGAGTCTGCAGGCGTTCTCCAAAGCCAAGGGTCAGATCTAGAGCCTCAGGCATAGATGAATTAGAAGAAAGCTCATGAGTCTGCTCCTGCTCGTGAATGGGCGACCCAGCTAGAGAGTACTACTCTGTGGCATCTGTAAGGCGCTCTAAATCAATATCTATATGCTCAGTAGCTGGATTGACTGGTGTGTCATCCGCTGCGGGATCTGCTGCTGCTGCCTTAGCTGCTGCCTCTGCCTCTGCCTCCTCCTCAGCCTCTAGCTCCTCTGCAGCCACTACTGCGTGGTCCTGCGGTCTAAATAATGGCGTTGTAGCTCTTGGTCCAGTCCTTCTTAAGAAAGTGACAGGAACCTCTCTCGGGGTGCTCCCGAGGATGAATAGGGTAGCGCTGGTCAATCAAAATCTAGGTGATGAGGTGGCTGAATGGGAGAGACTTAGCCCATCTGGGCGTCTCCTTGCTAATGTACTCATCATATAGCTTCCTCATCACGCTCCAAATGAGCGCGGGAATAGATACCCAGTGACCGGTGTAGAAGGTATAGAGGGCTGTCAAATAATCTCCCCTCTTCTGAATCTTGTGCCCTGCCATGTAGATATTCCAGAAGAGTACGGAATCAATAAATCACAGGTCATCTGGAAGGAATGTTCGGGTGGCGAAGGTCTCGCCAGCGGCATGGTGACCTGTAAGAAATACTGCCATGTCGGCATATGAAGGCCTGTATAGCCTCGGATATGTCTCCTGAAGCTCTAGAGGACAGCGGTGTGGGTAGTAGCAAGAGTGGGCTAGTGAGTCCACTGTGATAGTGATCTGATGGCCATCTACAGAAGTGACCAGCTCTGCTGTGGTACGCAGGGATGGACGGAGGTTCTAGTAGAACAACTGTACCAGCCGCGGGTAGACTGGCTCTGTGACTGGGGCAAGATAGCTGCCAGGCCCCTCTGAATGATTTCGTGGTAAGCTGATCGGGTCAGCACCGATCTGGAGAAAAAGGCCATGTCAAACACTGACTCATGGTCGACCGCCATATACGCATATCTAGGCACGGGCTTATCACACTCCTGAGCTAGCTGAGCTGGCTGGCGTAGTGGAGATGGTACGGGTGAATGCTCAGCTCCAGCATGTGGTGGAGATGGTGATGAAGTAAATGCAGGATGAGCCACAGAGGTGGATGAAATATGATCAGCCTCTGCCTCAGCCTCGTGAGATGGTGACTGAGGTAGGGTAGCCTATGCTGGCTGTACATGAGAGGGCTCTATTGGCTCCTCTGTCCGTGGTCTGATATGGCGCTGAGGCCCGTGTTGCCTGTTGGCAACGGTCTTCCTCTTAACCATGGCCTATAAAAAGAAAAAGAAAAACTTGTAATGGGAGTTAGTGCCAGAATAAGAAATTTTAAGCACAATATAGAAACATGTATGTCAAGTAAAATAGACAAAATAGATATGACTTGAATCTATGCAAGTGGCAGGATGTGAAACATGCTAAGCAATATAAGTATGAAATGCATCTAATGTGGAATATCACAGGCATTGGGCACATATGAGATAGCATGAACATAAGATATGAAGAATGAAGTGTGTGCGTGAGATCAGTGAAATTCGATCGATCAGAAAAAGAAGTGAGATCGATCACAAAAGTTGGATCGATCGAAAATAAGTGAGATCGATCTCACAACTTCGATCGATCTGAGACATGAGTTCAATCGATCTCTCAAGATCGATCTGAGATACAAGTTCGATCGATCGAACTGTGCGATGAATGTAAACAATCACAGATCTGTGACTTTGGAAGCACGGGGCCCACACGAACATGTTCGTGGGCCCATCAACATAACAAAACAACAAAAATTATCACCCAATCATGGCCCATCCTCCCAAAATCAATTCAAAAATAAAAAATATAACAACATATATACACATATATACAAACATGCTTCAAGGTCATCAATGGTGGATTTCATCATAAAAATGGCCTGGATTCAACACATAGAATATGTATGGATGAAATTGAAGCTTAAATGAACATGAGATGCTCGGATCTTACCTGAAAACGATGAGAGAAGTGGAGAAGGTACGAAGGAAGTGAAATCCGAGATGAGGGAGAGAGTGAAGCTTGGATCTCGCCGGAGATGAGGAAGATGGAGAGAGGATGCGGTGGCAATGAGGGAAGCAAGGGTTTGGAGGGTTGGATTGATCTAAATGATCGATCTTGAGACCTTCTAGGTCTATTTTAAAAGCATTCCCGACAGAGTTGATCAATCGAACTTCAACTGAGATCGATCGAACTTTGATGAACTCTCCTCAAATTATTTTTGGATTTTTGAAATTTTTAAAAAATAAAAAACTAAAATTTCAAATTAGAATTAAAATAAAATAAAATAAAATAGAATAAAATATTTTTGGATTTTTGTTTTTTTTTTCATTTTTTTTGAAAAATAAAAAAAATAAAAGAAAATCTTTTTGTATTTTTGAAATATTTTGAGAAATAAAATAAAATGAAATGAAATGAAAATAAAATAAAGTAAAATAAAAATGAAAATATTTTTGGGTTTTTGAAAATTAAAAAAGTCAAAACAAAGTCAAACAATGAAATGGAGAACTGAGATTGATCGGAACAAGAGTTCGATCGATCAGACAGAGGGCAAAAATATGCAGGTTTTTGGTTCAAAAATTTGGCTAAGTGTTGGAACTTGAAGATCGATCGAACTTGGAAGTTGGATTGATCGAAGAATTTCAGATCGATCTTGGAATGTTTCGATCGATGAGACATAAAGCTGAAATATGCAGGTTTATGCAGGCTCAAAATTTTTCTAAGTGTTGAGTCATGAGATCGATCGAACTTTGAAGTTGGATTAATCGAAGGTCTACTGATCGATCTAAGAATAAGTTCAAATGATGGGACAGAGAGGTGATTTGGATGCAGGTTTCTGCAGGTCGCAAAATTTTCTAAGTGTTGGATGCAGAATGGAGTTCGATCGATCGAACTCAGGTTTGAGATCGATCAAACTATGCAGAATGCTCAATAATGACATGAAAGCTCATGCAATCCTCACCAAAGTTCCTATCAATGCATATGAACCAAAAACAGGTATCTAGACTTCGAAAAAAATGAAATGAAAGATAGAAATGAGGGATGAATAGAGTTTTGACACCCTACGAAATGTTTTTGCTAGTCTTTAACGTCTCTAGCAAGACATTGGGCTCTTTTAGCCCGGATCAAAGATCTTATAATGCATTCCCTCCTTATTGGGGTGATATATGCTTTGAACTCCACCCAACAAATGGTTCTTTGAAGAACTTGTTGGATTAAGCTCAAAAGAAACTTTTGATCCTTTGTCTATGCAATCACAACTTTTGGGCTTCCATGCCCTTTCAAAGCAAGAATTTGAAACAACACTTTTAGAATGCAAGGTTGAAGATGATTCTTTGGAAGTTTTGGTCTTACACAAAAACTCACTTCCTTGACATTGAAGATCAAGATCTACAACATTAACCTCTCCTTCATATTTGTCAAATGAATTGGGTGTGGGATTGAAGATATTCAGCTTCACCTTCATGTGGCCATATGAGATCTTCATTATCCCCGTCCTACAATTGATGTTGGCATTAGAGGTTGCTAAGAAAGGACGGCCAAGGATAACGGGAATTTGACTCTTAGGATTGGGGACCAGTTCCGTGTCTATGACAACGAAATCAACCGGGAAGAAGAATTTATCAATTTTAATTAAAACATCCTCAATTATACCCCTAGGCTTCTTAATAGATCGGTCGGCAAGTTGCAAAACTACCGACGTTGGTTTTAGTTCACATAGGCCCAATTTGACATAAACCGAGTATGAAAGAAGGTTAACACTTGCTCCTAAGTCAAGAAGTGCCCGATTAATGATATGATCACCAATAATGCATGATGTAGTGGGTGAACCGGGGTCCTTAAACTTTAGCAAAGTGTTATGTTGCAAAATTGAGCTTACTTGCTGGGTCAAAACCACTTTTCTTGGTGCTTGGCTCTTGTTCTTCCGTTTTTGGGTGCACAAGTCTTTCAAGAATTTAGCATAAGCCGGAATTTGCTTGATTGCATCCAGAAGTGGAAGATTAACTTTTACTTGCCTAAACATTTCCATGATTTCATTGGTTTTTGCCTTTTGATTGTCTCTTGAAATGGATCCTTTTAAAGCATCCGGGAATGGAACTTTTGGTTCAAACACTTTTTCAGAATTTTCTTTTGAACTCTCTTCAACGCAAGAAGTTTTTAAATCATTTTGTTTCAAATCATTTTTCAACAAAACTTTTTCAACGTCATTTTTCAAAACTTCTTTTTCAAACACATTTTTCAAGACTTTCTCATTCACAAGATCATGTATATATAATGAAGGAGGAATGGGATGTGAAACGGGACGGGTGATAACTTGAGGTTGCACCGGTTCACTCTCTTCATTGGACCTTTCAACTTGATTGTCCACAATCCTATCACTTCGCAAGGTAGTCACTGCATTAACATGTTCAATGGTGTGGCCTTCCGATAAGGAATGGGTTTCCACAACACATTGTTGCTTAGGTAGGGCATTAATAGGCATTTTTCCCTTCTTTCTTGCATTGAGAATGTTCACTATTTGCCCTACTTGGGTTTCTAGCTTCGCAATAGATTGAGAGTGAGAATGAAGCAATTGAGTGTTAGCCTCTAAAGTGCCTAAAGCATTCAAAACTTTTTCTTCAAAAGCGGGACTTCTAGTATTTCCTTGGAAATAAGATTGGTTGGGAAAATGAGAATTAGCAAATTGATTCCCTTGTGATTAAAAAGGTCTATAACCTTGGGATCCATGGTTTTGAAGTGGAGGTGGAATGTACTTCCCTTGAAAACCGCCTTGCGAAGGGTTTGAGCCCTCTCCTTGGTTTTTCCAAGAGAAATTCGGATAATTCCTCCAACTTGGATTATAATGAGTACCATAAGGATTGTTCCTTTGGTTCACAAAAGCTGCATTGACTTGTTCATTAGGTTCATTTTGCATTTGCTCATGAGGACAATGAGAAGTAGAATGAAGAACACTAGAACAAGTCATACATGTTTCATTTGATGCACGATGAGAATGGTTAGGGAAAGAAGATACTTGGTTCGCCGAGTTTTGGTTAATCAAAAATTGATCAAACCTTTGAGATAAAGACTTCATTTCGGCGGCTATTTCATTTGAATGGTCGACTTGGTATAAGCCAACACTCTTCCTACCTTGTGAATTTCTACCATTCTTGAATGATAATGTTCTATGCAAAGAATTTTCACTCATGCTCTCATAAAGACGCCACACGTCATCCTCATGCCTATCAATGTATGAGCCACCCATGGAAGCATCAACCATACCCTTATAGTTGTCTGATAAGCTCTCAAAGAAATATTGAACTAATTGCCAATTGGGCATGTCATGATGTGGACACTTCCTAAGTAATTCATTGAAGCGTTCCCATGCCTCATGAAATGTTTCTCTATCCCCATGTGAAAATTCTCGAATTGAGGTTCTCATGGCATTGGTCTTTAAAACCGGATAGTACTTCTTTAAGAACTCTTATTGCATTTCTGCCCAAGAAGTGATTGAAAAAGGCCTAAGATTGTTAAACCAATACTTTTCCTTGTCTTTTAAGGTAAATGGAAAAAATTTGAGTCTTAAAACTTCTTCCGGCATGTCCGTATATTTTACGGTGTAACATACTTCAAGAAACTCATCCAAATGCTTGTAAGGTTCTTCACTTGGAAGTCTATGATAGTTAGGAAGCATTTGAATGGTTTGTGGCTTAATTTCATAATGATGTGCTCTAAATGGAGGCAATTGGATGCATATAGGTGCATTATACTCATTAGGCACATAATGGTCTCTTAAAGCAAGAGGTGGATTAGCTACTTGAGGTGCAATATGAATATCTTTCAATTCCTTGATTGATGATGGGAGGTTATGGAGCATACATTGGCATTGGTATTCCATATAGAACTTGGCTTTGTTGTTGTGGTGGTGGTTAGTGAATGTATGGCCTAGGCATGCCTAATGGTACTTGTATGTTCTTATTGTGCACATTAGGATGAAGGATACCTTGTTGGTCTATGTGACCAAGGTCCTCAACATGATCATTATTATGGTCATCTATTGATAGATTGGTTCTATTTGAACTTCCTCTTCCCCTAGGATTTCTAACGATGGATTCAAGATGCAAATCAAGAGGGACAAGAGTTAGTCTCAATGAACGACGTCCATGCATGCACAATGCAAAACACAACAAGCACAAAGAATGACAAACACTATGCCTTCACAACAATGCAATTAGACTTCTTCCACAAACACTTGATTCATACTCCCATGCTTTAACAACAATGATGCACAGAACAATTAAGAACAAGCCTCCACGCAGGCTAACGATTTAACTAAGGGATTGAGTAAAGAAAGTCTCACAAAGGTCCTTTAGCACTTCAACTCCAAATTTAAAGCTTAGCTTAGCAAATTTTTAGAATTTTTAGCTTTTTTCCTTGTTTGTTTAGCTTGAATGCTCCTTTGCTTGCTTCATCTCCAACAATACACCTAGTCAAGTATAAACAACACAATAAGTAACCAAAAAGAAAAATAAAAATAAAGTAAAGACACGATCAAAAGAGTACTAATCCTAATTGATTCCACAAATCCGATGTTGCCTAATCCCCAGCAACGGCGCCAAAAACTGATGGTACGTTGTCGTCGTCCTGCACCATCAAGCTTAAAGAGTGTGATATTTAGGCGAGGGCCAAGAGTTTACATTTATAAAAGCCACTACTACCTTTCACTATAAATATAGTTAGGGCGAGTAGGGATCGTCCCAAGGGATTGTGAGGGTCAGACAAGGTTGTGGAATTACTATTAGGGCTAGTAGGTCGAGTGATCAAACAATTGGTTGGTTGGTTGATTAGAGAGCAACTAAATTAAATTAAGTAATAACAAAAGAATGCAACTAAGAGTAAGTAAGAGAGAGAAGAGTCTTGGGGTTTAGAAATCATCACCAAGCAATGCATTTCTATACCATTGACAAGTGACTAATGAGGGCAAATGGTGTGTTGCAATATTGGTGTGTATGTGTGTTTGGTTGATTCAACAAGCAATGATGACTAGTTAAGCATATATTGTCTAAATATCATGTGAAAGGCACAATATATCTAAGCAATAAAACATATATTGTCTAAACAACATGTGAAAGGCACAATAGATCAAAACAAGTCATTAATCCTTTCATTAAGCTCACAATCCAAATACAACACAAGGTTAGAGACATATGTTACTTGCATTCAAAAGCTTAGATCATCAAACAACAAGCATGGATTGTCCTCCCATTTAACATTACACTACAACTACACTACATCTACACTACTAACATGAAAATAAACTAGGGGAGAGGCACAATCCATCAAGGAATAGGTATGAACCATCAAGAAAATCACAAGAGTATTCCATTAAGCACTATGTTTTGACAATCACTAAATCTATAGCATCAATACACATAGACATGCATCAATAACACAAAATCTAGAGACAATCACATGAACATCTATTCTAACATACATAGACATATGGATAGAATGAAATGATCAATTGAAAGCATTTAACCACATAAATCATTGAATAAAAAAAATCTATATATATCCAAGTGTCAAAACATTAATTACAACACTAATCCCTCAATAATACATAAGATTAAGATATAGAAAACATGCTTGGGGCTAACTCTAGCCCCAAGAGGATGTCTAGCCACTCATGGTGATGTTGATCCAACCCTCAAGGGCTAACTCCATAGTTGAAATCTACTCCTTGTTGATGAAGAACTCTAATGGTGTCTCTAACCTCTTCCTCTTTTCTTCTACACTAAGAATAGCCTCTAAAATTGTATTTACCAAATGTTAAGTCTCCTCTCAAAAAGTGCATCATATTCCTTTTATAGGTAGGTCAAGTGACACACCAAATGAGCTAGGGTCGTGCAAAGAATATTCTCTAATGATTAGATAGAGGATGGATTGAACAAGCTGGCTTTTTAACTTTTTCGCACTGGAGGAAGTTCGATCGATCGAACCTTGGACTTGGATCGATTGAACTTGCTGACATCCATCGAACTGAGGCTGGATCGATCTAACTAGTTGAGCTTTTTGGGAAAGGACAAATCTGAGATATTTTGGGAGATATTTTTGGGAAAAGGACAAAAGTGGTTAGTGGGTGGTACAACTATGGATAGGATCAATCATTTGGATAAGGACAAAAGTGTTCGATCGATCGAAGGGTGGTGTTGGATCGATCGAACTTTGGACTTTTTGCTTTTGGGTCAAGGTTTGGATCTATCTTGAAGTGCTAAGATCGATCAATATTCGATTGATAGAACCTTGGAGTTGGATCGATCGAACTTTGCTGCTTCCCACCTTCGGCTTCATTTACTTCCTTCTTTCTCCACTTTGCTCCTTTCTTTGTTTAATCCCAGAATAGCTTCAATTAAGCTCTTATTTGGCTGAGTTAGCTTATTTTCGGGATAAGTGCCTAAAAATGGAAATAATACGAAATCAATCTAAAACGGTAAAGTAAGATAGATAAAGGTACTAGAATGCCTAAGCTTAAGGGGTTTAAATACACACTTTTTAGTGCTCATCACTTGCACAACATATAAAGAACATTGCATAGAAAAGTTCACAATTTAAGCATGAAAATTATAAACTTAAGGGAATTAACTTACAAAAATTCAAGAGGGTTACGGATTAGAAACCCTTACCTCAAAAGTTACAAAAACTCCAATTTTGTGCCCTGATTTCAAAATTTCAAAGTTAGCCAAACAAGGATTTGCTTCGATCAAATCGAAGATCTTGATGCGCTCTTCAATTTGTCGTAAACGGCACCCAAAAATTTCAAAAGACAAAAGAGAAATCAAGGATTTAAGTTTATGAAGAAAAAAAAAAAGAAAAAATAAGGGAGAAAGAGAGAGATAGAACCAACGGGAGAGGGGAAGAGAAAATGTGAAGCCTAAATGGTCTATTGGCCTTTAAAAGAGGTGGTGGGTCCCACCACCAAAAATATTTTTATTTTCTTTTAAATTTTCACCATAAATGTGTGTGTGTGTATATATATATATATATACATATACACACTTAATCATTCACAACCACATATAACACACAAAATAAAATAAAATGAGGTGCAACTGGACCCAAACGAAACTCCCGTACACAACAATCCCGGTAGCGGGTCCCACACGGGACTTTCCAGTCTAAAAAACTGAAAAATGCCGAAATAGCAACCTTTGCATTTCAAAGAGTCCAGAACTCAATGAAATACCCCAATCAACTCTTGGACACACTTAACACACCCTACAGTGCCGGGCACGTAAAACGAAAAAAGATGAAAATGCCCTTGCAAAAACAGAAAATCTCAAAAATGGAAAATGACAAAATTAGAAACACTACAGGTTGGTGATCTTGAGATAAATGCTACTTATTGTAAAAATGTCTATGTTATAGATTTTGATATTTTTGCATGAAAGTAGTTTGTTTTGACATCTAAGTTATGAACATGCCAACACGAAATGATTTTTTATCTTTCAAATGATCTTTAGATTAACTATGCGAATCTTTATGAAATATTTGTTTTTTGGAAGATATGCCATCAAAGGAAAGTATACACTATCTCATGTAGACCATCAATAATATTTCATTTGAACTTATCAAATCTATCAAAGTAACAATGTCTAAAAAGTCATCTATATGCTTTTGTGATCTTAAATGCTTAATCCACTTTATTGTGTCACTTCCATGCATATAGAAAACGAGGTTATTCATCTTGAAAAGGTTTAAATGGACTTAAGGTAATGAAAAATCAAATAAGTACTCACTTGAAAACCTAAAGGAACAAATCTCATTGGAAGAGCCATCTCATGAAAAATAAGAATGAGAATTTCTAATGTCTTCCTAAAAGACTCAACTTATGAAAAAATTTTGGAAGAGCCATCTCATGAAAATGAAGAATGAGAATTTATAATGTCTTCCTAAGAGTTGATGCATTAACCACCATCTAATTGATCATTCATTGATGAACATTCTATATGTTCTAGATAAAGGAACTAATTCTTTCTTAAAGTTTTTATACTCTTATCCTTGTTCCTTTACAATCACATCATGATAGGAATCATGTGTCATCATTGGTAACTAAGTTAGAATTCATCCCCAAGTCTTCAACCATGAAGAAGGATTTAAATGAATGACCTTGCATATGTTATTTGAATAGAAACAATAAAAATGTTACATGTTTTTGTATATATTTTTACTTGACTTCATTTTAAAATGCTATGAAGAATAATCACCCATAGTTGAAATGTATAAAATTTTGAACTATATGTTTAAAATTATCTTTGGCCTTATGTGATTAAAATAAGCTCCTAGAGCTCTCTTTGAAAGGCTTAGTGATTTTCTTAAGATTGATGGTTTTTTAACAAAATTGATATATATGTGTGTTTTCAAAACCATTAATGAAAGTATGTTGATTGCACTTATACACTGTCCTTGAATCAATATTTATGATTTGTGCAAAGAAGTTTACCTTTAGCATGCAAAATGAATTGAAATTAGTATAATAAGTAAAACTAAATTCTTCTAAGAATTAAAACTCCTTTAGTGTCATGAAAATTAAAATTCATATATTTATTTGACACTTTAATCGTGGGATTGTGACATTTAAAGAACATTTTTTGTTCTAGCTTGTATGACAAATGTGATCTCACAAGTGCTTTATTATTTGATGCATCTATTTTTAGCACTTTGGAACTATATGTGATATTAATACATCACTTCTTAAATAATGTGTGTAAAATAAATATTAAGCTCATTCACATGAAAAATCATGCAGCCAATCTAATACTGCATCTCTTAAAGAAAATGTTTTGGTATCAAGACCTCATTTTGTACACTCATGAGATCTCTTGACTTCATCTCTTGAGAAATATGTGTAAGAGAAATATTGAGCTCATCCACATGTACAATCATGTAGCCAATTATTTCTAATCATACATGTCCAAGAAAATATACTTTTGCAAAATTGAAAATTTATTGCATATAAACTTGATGTAGTGACACTACTTGCATATGTTTTATGCTATACATGCCACATGTGATTTTTATCATTCAACCATATGCTTGTAAAAGAGGATCTTTGGGTATAAAATACTTAATTTATATATCATTACTTTTAATGAGGTGTATCTATTAAAATAATATATGATGCAAATGGAAGCATGTTAATGGGGGAGATTATTGGTAATCTCTTGTGAAGGAATATTGCATGTTTTGCTAAGTTTCATTGACTTATCTTGGAAATTGACAAGCATGTTACAAAATGACTTGTTGGTCATTATATTTATACTCATGAGCTTTCATGACTTTGATGATTTTTTCCTTCTTCTTGAAAATATCAAATAGGAAAAATATATTAAGACTGAAGCCCATTTAAATTTCTAGATTTGCCTTACAAGGTTTTTGCCTTTTGGTATATTCTAGTCCATGCTTCATTTTTATTTTCCTTTTTTGGTTACGCTTCATTATGTATACTTTTGTACACTTCTTGCTTTTGAGTTTATGTTTCATTCTTGGTTTATGCTTTATGTATACTTTTGTATATGCCATGAACCTTAATGATCTATTGAACTCATGCTATCAATTAAATTGGCTTCTTATGATATAATTGCTTACATGTTTCATTCCAAAGCATACTATAGTTATTAATACTACTATTGCCAATTCTTCATTGCCATATCATGATAATCGTTGCTTCACTATGACAATTCACTATGCTAAATGATTTACGCTAAATGAAGTTGTCTAGGTCTCCCACCTTTTTGAGATGACAAAGGGGGAGAAATATGTGATGTGTGAAATGATCTTAAATGCACGTTTATATCTAAAATGATTTATGATATAGAAAGCATGCCATTTTATAACATTATGTTCATTATATTCACTTTGATAAGGAGCACATTTTGCCGTTTTATAACATTATGTTCATTATATGCACTTTGATAGGGGGAGCATTTTTCAAATGCAACTTTATTTGCTTATGAACACATCAATGTTTTGTCATCATCAAAAAGGGGGAGATTGTTGACCTTAAGGATTTTATCCAAGGACAATCTAGGAGTTTTGATGATAACAAACCATTAATGGTGTTTAAGGACTAATGTTTACATTGAGAGTTATATAGATTATTCACATTCAAAGAATGACCTCAATGAAGCACTAAAGATCATTCCAAATATTCCATTATTCAAGATCACATTAAGTAAAACAATGGATATAAAGAAGACATGGAGTTTCAAGGAACCAAAATCCAAAGTCCATCCAAAGATAGCTTGGACTATAATGAGTAAGCAAGTAACTCAAAGAAAGGAAGAAAATAGGAGTCCCTCAAAGCTTAAACGATTATGGACAAAGTATGAAGAAAGGGGTCGATAGGTGATAGGCGCCAAATATTGCATATTCAAGCGCCTTTATTTGCATTAGTTAAGTCTATTCATTGATCATATTATATATATTAGCTTCATTTGCGTGTTTTTGATCATTTTCAGGTTGGTGCCCCAAAGATAGTTAAGAGTGCTGCTTTGTTGAGTTTTTGAAGAATCAAAGCATGCCATTGCCGGGGACCTTCACTTTGGCCAAGCCAGTGACCCATTAATCTCATGTTTTCCCTGCAAAAAGTGCTAAGGAGGATGCCTGCCAAAGCGGACCGAGCCAAAAACAACCTGGCAGCAGTGAAGTTCAACTTTGTTCTTCATTTTTGACCCATCACACTTGAGATTTGGACTCCCATTAAAACATGATGTACTTATATCCTTAAGTTAGCTTTCCAAATCATCAAACGGTTCGTCATTTGGAGTTCAAAGCAAAGAGTTATGTCATTTTTACCCCAGGTGTGCAATGCTGAAATTTACAGCCTGGCAGCAGTGAAGTTTAACTTTGTTCTTCATTTTCGACCTACCAACCTTACGAATTGGACTTCTATTAAAACATGACATATTTATAACTTTGAGTTAGCTTTCCAAATCATCAAACAGTTCATCATTTGGAGTTTGGAGCAGGGAGTTATGGCCGTTTTACCAAAGGTGCGCAAAGCTGACAAGCACCCACGGGTGCCCGCCGATTTGGGAAGAAACTTCATGCATCCGCTGGCGCCCGCCCTACGCCCGCTGGCGCCCGTCGTTCTGTGGACCGGCAGGCATGGGCCTCCATTTTCATCACCAAATGTTATCCCCTTTTTTAGGGGATTGTGGTGCAATCGAGCGTGTGCACAAAATAATGCACAACACTTTAGGTTTAGAAATAATGTCAAGTGGGCACCATATTTTAAAATTTATAAAACCACTAAACACTTATACTATGGAGTATGAAGTGAGCAGGGATCGTCCCAAGAGATCTAAACAATTATAGGTTTTTCAGAATTGAATTCTACTTTAGTGCTTATGTGATTGCTAAAAAGGTTTGGTTTTGTGATTAGACTAATTTTAAACTTAATAATGCAAAAAAGAGTAGAGTATAAAAGATTGGAAAGAGACTTAGGGTGTAGGATTCACCACTAAGCACATTTCCTAACTCATTAACTTTTAACTAATTCGGGAATAAAAATGTGTAATCTAGAATGTGGCTAATAATTGCAATAAAAAGTATAAACCATCAATTTCAAGCATGAATCAACTACCTAATGACAATTAAACTAAGTGTAGTGTAATTCACCAATTCAAAGCATGATTCATCAATTTAAGTTACAATTTCAATACACATTAATCTAGAGGGTAATGCAATTGTGACAATAAGTATGGATTTCAAGCACTAGTATGGATTGTCTACTTACCTAGGAATTAAATTGCAATTAAATTAATTAACTTTAAATTAAACCAACTAAGCCTGAAATTAAACTATTTAGACAAGACATTAACCTAATTTTGTAGTACAACCCATCTAAAAAAAGCAATTTCCATCAAATCAAAACACAATTACATCTAATTAATACAATGTATAGCCATCACAAGATTCAAGTCACAAAGAAATCAAGTGTAGAAATTGATTATCATTCAAAAACATATAGGATAATTTGAAATTGACATAGACAATCAAATGAAAGAATTAATATATATATATATCAAGGCTATAACATAAATTACACAAATTAATCCCCAAAAGTCAAGAGTTAAGAATTAGGTTACATGCTTAGGGTTTATCCAACCCTAAGTGGAAGAATCAGCCACTCATGGTTGATGGATGCAAGATGTCAACAAGCCCCATCCTTTGATTCATCTGGCTCCTCTTCTTCATCTCTGAGCTTTTCTCAAGAACCCTAACTTTTTCTTCTTCGTGTTTTCCAGAGAGAATAAAAATATCGATACAGAATAATAATTAAAAAACTTAATCATATAATAATATTCACCTAAATAAAATAAATACTAACCCTAATCTAATGGCTTACTGGGCCTTAAGTAACAACCCTATTAAAGCCCAATAGTTCACAAAATAAGCCCAAACAATAAAAAAAAATCTGTAATATTGCCAAATCCTGGGAGATCGATCCCCTACCCTGGGGGATCGATCCTCTCAGAGTTGGAAATTTCCTTAGAGCCCTATTTAGCTCCATTTTAGCCCCGAGCTCATTAGTTTGCTTCTTCATCTTTGGGAATATCATCAAAGGCCTGAGATTGACCGCTTTTGAAGAATAAACACACTATACGAGCAATGGGCTGCGACCTCCTTTTTGCCATTTTCTGAGCTTTTTCTGAATATCTTTGCTTGACTCTAAAAAGGCTTTAATGGACCGTTCTTAGCTCATTTTAACTTTATTGCCCTGAAATACACATAAACACAAATTAGGACTAAAACATGAAATTAAGATAGATACAAAGACTGAAATATCCTAGCTTAGGTGCTGAAATATGCAACATTTAAGCACTTATCAGATTGCTCTAATCTTGTCTAGGGCTTTTAGGACCACAAATTTGGAGTAAATAGAAGGCTAAGGTTGATATAATAGAGAGTGGTTACATTGTAAAAGGGATATCTCACATTTTTGTAAAGTTTCTAGAGAGAGAGAGAGATTGTAAGCTTGGGTTTGGAGTTTTGGAGCCCTTAAGCACGAAAATGTAAGGGGAGATCTCTCCTTCTCCTTCATCCATTGCTCCAATGGGTAACTAACTCCCTTTCTAGGGAGGTGATGAAGCCCTACATTGTAAGTATGCTCTAGCTTTTAGTTTATTTTGGGGAAAATGATGTATATATGTGACTACTTCACAATCTAGAGGTTACATTTGATGTAATGAATTTAATTTCTTATCAATAATTATGATAAATGTATTATTTTGTCTTAGATCTTATTTTCTCATGATTGTATGGCTTGCATTTTCATAGTGACAATGGAAATGAGATTGTGAAATGGGTTTCTTGGCATGTTGTATGAGAATCTTGATATTCCATAGCTTAAGACCTCCTTTGAGGGACTATTCTTGACTCTTAACTTTATGTGCTCTTACTATGTGATTTAAGGCTTGATAATCTCTAGCTTAACAAGCATGTTCAAGACTACACCTTAGTTTAGGTAGTTCAAGCATGTGTAACTTTGATAGGTTATTCTTGCCATTAATTTCATAAATTTCTTGAAGGAATGTAGCAATTTTATGTTGTAGCATTTCATAGTCACATATTTGTGTTGTTTCCCCTAAGTTTACCTCAATTAGCATACTTCTAGGGTAGGTAGTGGATTCACTTCCCTAATCTCCTCTACTTATATCTCTTTCCTCTAAGTTCTTGCAAATTATTGCTTTAAGCACATTTTAATTTCAAGTGACAAACCCAGCAAAACTCTATACTTCTTTCATCATTCTAAAAGTGATTTTAAAACAATGGTCGCCATAAACTAGCAATCCCAGTGGTTCGATTTATCCGACCAATAACCCTATTTTACAATGATTTGTGCTATTGCAAAATGGGTTGATTTATAACTGTAATCGATCTGTCGATCAATTTTTGGCGCCATTGCCGGGGATTGCAAACGGTTTTGTGACTGAGGTTTAAAGATCACCTTTGGTTTGATTGTGAATATTGTGTTCTTGTAGATATTTTCTTGTTTGGTTTCGGTAATATTGTGTTTTCAGTATTCCTGTGAGATTCTAGGAACTCAAGGCTTGCCGAAGGAAAGCTAAAAAAAATTTGTAAGTCTAAAGGACTCCCGATAAGTTTTTTAAAGTTCTAGTCTCAACAATTGTGAATATTTTGCATGTGTTTAACTTAGTGATATTTAAATTGTGAAGCCCTTGTCGAGGCTATTCCTGTTTACTATATTGCAAAGCATCGATCCTTGTCGTGGCCATTTATTTTTGTCTTGTTGATAATTGAGGAGAAAGGGATCACTACATGTGGATGTTTTGGTGTAGGGTTGTTGTGTATCTTGTTTGTGTTGTATATATGTTGTGTGAAATTTTTTTTTATGTATCTCAACAAGAGGTTGAATTAGTCTTAAATGGAGGGTAATTTTCCTTCAACTCAATTTTACACACCACATGAGTTTTGTACAGTTTGCTCTAGTCGTACCCATCATACAAGAGATTGTCCTCCACCGGGACAATTTTCAGATTTTTATCTAGAGCAACCAAATGTAAATTTCTTTGAACCGGGTAATGATCCATAATTCAATGGTTATGACTCGGGTTAGGGAGATTATCAAAACTTCTTGTGGCATGACATAGGAAATTCAGCCTCACAATCTCATGGGAAACATTTTCACGCCAATTTTCAACCCAATGATCATTATTTCCAGTCCTCTTCTCTTTTTCCACCATCTCAATTGGATGAGTTTATTGTTGCCAACAAACAAATGATGGAGTCTATCAGCATGCAAATGCTGGATTCCAACAAACAAATGTTGGATGACACTGTTAGCGAGCAATCCACCACCTATTCTCATTCCCAATCTAGAGTTGAGTTAGATAACCAAATAGCCCAAATTCAACAAATGGTTAATGCTCTAAATCATGAAAAGGAAAAAAAATTTCCTGTTGAACTTGTGGCCAATCCAAAAGAAAATTCTATGAATGATGAGATTACTCCTAATAATTTTCATCATGAGAATGATCAAATAGTTACCACATGTGAAAATGAAGAAACGGTGGTTCAAAATGAGAAAAATAATGATGAAGAGATTGTCTCCCTTGAAAATCCAAAACAGCCCCTAAAGAATTCTTTGCTTGATACACCTCCTTCAATGGAGGATCCTCTAAAAGTTTTCTTGGCTCATTTTAATTGTGAGGATTTTGATGTTGACAATTCTATTTGGGAGGTAAATTCTTTACTTGATATTCCTTCCCTCATTCACTCTCTTCCTTGGGCGACATCAAATGTATCTCTTTCTTGGGAGCTTGCATCTCCTACCATTCCCTCTCTTAATTTATCTCAAACTGTTGAGCCCGAACCACCGGATAAGTGTAAGGAGGATGTTGAAAGTGTGAAGGATATTTTTCCGAAAATTCCCACACCAAATCTAACTCTTCACCAGTCTTTGCTAGATGTGCTCTCACTTGATCCACCTTCCCATAATCTAAATCAACCTCATAATCCAAAGTTCTTTATTGAGGATAAAGAGTGGGTTGAGGTCTTTCCTTTACCTCTTTTCATTTTTTTTCTTCTGCTTCTAAAAGAACTTTCTTATTTGGGGAAGTATAACTCTCTAGAGATGTTTTTTCTTATTTGTTTTTATTTCATTTTAATTTTTAGATGTTTTGATATTACTAGATAATTTTTTTTATTTGGTTTCTTGCATTTGTGAATATGCTTAGTTTAGTTTTCTTTGCACATTTTTAGTTTGTTTTTGTGTGCCTATGCTTTTATACTTATGTGCTTTAGTGTTTTTTCATAGGTTCTTATGTCCAAGTTTGGGGGAAGATCATTTTGGCATCTTTTCATGGGATTGCATGCGGTTACAATGCCAGAGTTGCCTCACTCACTTGGTATTATTGTTCCTTTTACCCCCCCTATGCTATTTATTTATACATCTTTGTCTTCACACATTGAGGACAATGTGCCATTCAAGTTTGGGGGTATTGTGTGTTGTATAGTGTTTGCATTTTGCTGTTTTGTTCAAGTAGACATTTTGCTGTTTTGTTCAAGTAGATTGTTTTAAAACTGAAAATTTTAAAAAAAAAAATGGAAGCAATGATTTTAGAATTTGTTAGAGATTGAAGCATGTGTTGAATACCTTGTGTATAGAGGTAAATGATAGTTATTAAATGAGGAAAAACTGAAATGAGTATATGGGTTCCAAATGGTTGTATAAATGTTTCAATTAGATTATCTTCGAATATCACTCTCTTCTATGCTTCACACTTCACATATGCACATCGGAAACTTAATTGTGAGGTATGCAACCTGATTGACCTTAACCTTGACTCAGTTGATTTGAATTGATGACCCTAATGAATGGATACCTTTGGCATGTTGAAATAAAAAATAAATAAAAATAAAATGAAGTTGAATAATGATAATGACTAGTTTAAGTTCGTAGCCTTACTAACTCGAGTTACTAAGCCTTAGGAGTGTCTTTGCACTTAGCACCCTAAAGCCATCCGGCTTGGGAGTTGTTGGCCTAACACTTGTTATATGGGTTACTTAGAAAGCTTAAGGGACTTAGGCATTGCACGATCATTCACGAAATAAAAATAAATAAATATGGTTCGATGGAGTTCGTAGCCTTGCTGACTCGAGTTATTAAGCCCTATGAGTGTCTTTACACTTAGCACCCTAAAGCCATCTGGTTTAGGAGTTGTTGGCCTAACACTTGCTACATGGGTCAGTTAGAAAGCTTAAGGGACTTCGGCATTGCACGACCATAATATGTATTTAAAAAAAAAAAAAAAAAAACAACAACAACAACAACAAGAGTTGTGTTTTGAATAAAGTCATGCCTTAGAGACCTCATTTAAAAGGAAATTCAATGAATTGAAAACTTGTGTTCTTGAAATTGGAACAAGAGGGTAAAAGCTGCATATTGGGAATCCGGTTCATTTTAAATGAAGCTAGAGATGATTTCTATTATAGATATGACAATTGACATATTTACATAGACTATGATGTTGATACTTGAGAATTGAAAGATGATTAGCCATTTTGTTCTATTAATGTTTCATATACACAAGGTAGTCTTCATAATGATTCCATTTCTAACGTTCTCTATGTTCCAAGTTTGCAAATGAGCTTTGTGCATCTTCATGCACCATGTTGATGTTTGTGGGTAACATTCCTGTTAAACCCTCACGAGGCTTCACTCATCCTCTAGGGATGCCTAGGGGTTGGCTTGTTACATATGCTAAGTGCAACCGTCACTCCCACGAAAGATGGGAGTTGTTGTCATTTCATTAAGTATTTTCATTCTAGTTTTGCTATGGGAATAGTAAAATGTAAGTTTGGGGGTGTGATAAGCGTCGAATATTGCATATTCAAGTGCCTTTATTTGCATTAGTTAAGTCCATTTGTTGATCATATTATACATATTAGCTTCATTTGCGTGTTTTTGATCATTTTCAGGTTGGTGCCCCAAAGATAGTTAAGAGCGCTGCTTTTTTGAGTTTTTGAAGAATCAAAGCATGCCGTTGCCAGGGACCTTCACTTTGGCCAAGCCAGTGACCCATTAATCTCATGTTTTCCCTGCAAAAAGCGCTAAGGAGGATGCCTGCCAAAGCGGACCGAGCCAAAAGCAACCTGGCAGCAGTCAAGTTCAACTTTGTTCTTCTTTTTTGACCCACCACACTTGAGATTTGGACTCTAATTATAACATGATGTACTTATATATTTAAGTTATCTTTCCAAATCATCAAATGGTTCATCATTTGGAGTTCGGAGGAAAAAGCTATGTCATTTTTACCCCAGGTGTGCAATGCTGAAATTTACAGCCTGGCAGCAGTGAAGTTTGACTTTGTTCTTCATTTTCGACCTACCAAACTTGAGAATTGGACTTCCATTAAAACATGACTTACTTAGAGCTTTGAGTTAGATTTCCAAATCATTAAATGGTTCATCATTTGGAGTTCAGAGCAGGGAGTTATGGCCGTTTTACCAAAGGTGCGCAAAGTTGACAAGCACCCACAGGCGCCCACCAAGAACCCGCGAGCACCCGCCGATCTAGGAAGAAACTTCATGCATCCGCGGGCGCTCGCCATTCTGCGGACCAGCAGGCATGGGCCTCCATTTTCTTCACCAAATGTTATCCCTTTTTTTAGGGGATTGCTCTAATCTTGTCTAGGGCTTTTAGGACCACAAATTTGGAGTAGATAGAAGGCTAAGGTCGATATAATAGAGGGTGGTTACATTGTAAAAGGGATATCTCACATTTTTGTAAAGTTTCTAGAGACAGAGAGATTGTAAGCTTGGTTTTGGAGTCTTGGAGCCCTTAAACACGAGAATGGAAGGGGAAATCTCTCCTTCTCCTTCATCCATTGCTCCTATGGGTAACTAACTCCCTTTCTAGGGAGGTGATGAAGCCCTACATTGTAAGCATGCTCTAGCTTTTGGTTTATTTTGGGGAAAATGATGTATATATGTGACTACTTCACAATCTAGAGGTTACATTTGATGTAATGAATCTAATTTCTTATAAATGATTATGATGAATGTATTATCTTGTCTTAGATCTTATTTTCTTATGATTGTCTGGCTTGCATTTTCATAGTGACAGTGGAAATGAGATTGTGAAATGGGTTTCTTGGCATGTTGTATGAGAATCTTGATATTCCATAGCTTAGGATCTCCTTTGATAGACTATTCTTGACTCTTGACTTTATGTGTTCTTACCATGTGATTAAAGGCTTGATAATCTCTAGCTTAGCAAGCATGTTTAAGACTACACCCTAGTTTAGGTAGTTCAAGCATGTGTAACTTTGATAGGTTATTCTTGCCATTAATTTCATGAATTTCTTGAAGGAATGTAGCAATTTTGTGTTGTAGCATTTCATAGTCATATATTTGTGTTGTTTCCCTAAGTTTACCTCAATTAGCATACTTATAGGGTAGGTAGTGGATTCACTTCCCTAATCTCCTCTACTTATATCTCTTTCCTCTAAGTTCTTGCAAATTATTGCTTTAAGCACATTTTAATTTCAAGTGAAAAACCCAACAAAACTCTATACTTCTTTCATCATTCTAAAAGTGATTTTAAAACCTTGGTAGCCATAAACTAGCAATCCCAGTGGTTCGACTTACCCGACCAATAGCCCTATTTTACAATGATTTGTGCTATTACAAAATGGGTTGATTTATAATTGTAATCGATCCGTCGATCAATAGGATGGTGAATGTTTAGGATTCAATTTCAAAATATTTATAAATCTATTTGAAACTCATCTCTATAGAATCATGCATATCATCATTATCATTCATATGTTCCTATATCCATTAGTAATAGACTATGCACTTCATTTATATATAACTGACATATGGAGTCTTTCTAAAGAATGAATTAGTTCAAGCTTGCTTAAGTTTTGAAAGAACTCATCAATTGTGCTAGAAATGCTAAGACCATGTACATTAATCACATGATTCATATTAGTCAACGATTAAGGCACACGAAACCTTTATTACCATGAGTTGGTAACGAACATTAGGACCTCAGAATGCGCGTCATGAAAAATTGCGTTTTTAGCTAAGTGTGAAAAATAAATTTTTGAAATAATGATTACTTCAAAATAATTTTTCCCGGTAATAATTCCTTATACTTTAAATAGCCTAAACTGATTTTATTAGAATTTATGACCAAGTCTACATTGGTCTACATAAGGATTCATTTTTACCAAAACTGTCAAAAATCCAAATTTGTACTAAAACTGAATTTTTACATTTTGATTTAATTGGATTTCAATTTTTTTATATTTTTTATTAAATCCAAATGGGGAGTACTTCCTTATTTACATTATAAACTTCAAGTAAATGGACAATGAAAATAAGTTATGCAGGCTGTCAATGAAAATAAGGCATACAGATTGTCAATGAAAATAAGGTATGCAGTCTAAACTGAAAACAGAACTGTCAGGACATATTTTTTGTCTGTCAGCCGACTGGTGAAAATGCCCAGTATGTGGCAGCCGGCCGATAGCAAAACAGAGAGATGGGATTTTTAAACCCATCATTTCGGTTGACCGAAGATTGGTCGTTGGCCGACCGACATGGTACTTTCGGCCGACCGAAAGTGTACCATCAGCCGACCAACACTGATGTTTGTTGTTGGTCTCATCTCTCTTTCTATATACACATACACACACACACACACACACACACACTTTAATATGTTTGTTGTTGGTCTATCTATTTTGATTAAAAAAAAATTATTAATATTGAACACATTAATAAATTCTTTTAATCAAGGTAAAAACTTATTTTTTTATTTTTAAAAATATTAATCTTTTTTTTTTTTTTATAGATATTCAAAAAAATCGTCACACAATAAGGATAATCACTAAAGTGTAATTAAAAACTTTAAAGAATTTTAAGAATCCTGAAATTAACATCTACGAGTATATATTACAGTTTGTTTTTGTTGGTGGCATTAAAGGTTTACCATTCAGTGCCTTCTAGTACACTGACTGATTGGGATGTACTTCCCGCGTACATCTGGTCAGGTCATTAGAGGCAAAATTATATACTCATGTGTGTGTGTGTGTATATAATGTATATCTATATTTATATAGTGTAAACCCTTTTTCTTTTTCTTTTTTTCATATAACATCTCATTAAATTACATAATGATTCATATCTAATTTAAACACATAATGAAACTACATAATAATTGGTCCAAAAAAAAAAAGTATATAATAATTTTCTTTGTTTTTTAACTTCTTCTTTTCTCTTCATAATAATTATGGTATTGTTTATGACATAGAAATTAAATTGGTTCATTTGAAGATTTTGAAGGCTAAGCGTTAAGGAATTTGTTAAATTACTAAGGGTCCGTTTGGTTAGAGGAAAATTTATGATGGAAAGTGAAAGTGAAAGAAAGTGAAGTGAAAGAAAGGAATATCAAGTTTCCTGCATGCATTTGGTTAGCAAAAAAAAATTTCAAGGAAGTTGTGGGAAAATATTATTTTATTAGTTTGAATAGCATGAAAGGGAAAAGAAAATGATTAATTTACCAAAACTACCTTCATGATTTCAAATATTAAAAAATAAATTAATTTTGTATTGGATGAATCATCTTTATACCTAATTATTTATATTAATTTTTAGCAATTAAATAGTAAAATAATAGATTAATAATAATAATAATTATTATTTATATTCATATTTAAATTAGACAAACTAAGGAGGACTGCATTTTATTTGTCAGATTCTTTTTATTTTGTGTTTTCAATAATAATTATTTATATTTACACATAGAATATAATTCATTTATCATAACATATTCATGTTTTATCATAAAATAATGGATTATTAATACTTATTATTATTATTATTATTATTATTATTCATATTTAAATTAAAAAAACTAAGGAGGACTGCATTTTAGTTGCCAATTTTTTTTATTTTGTGTTTTCAATAATAATTATTTATATTTAAATGTAGAATATAGTTCATTTATGATAACATACTCATATTTTATTGAATTATTAAATATATCTTTTTTTAAGCCCCCTCAAAGAAACATTAAATGACAACTCTAGGATAAAAATTGTCATGCAAAAGTAACATATTTTATAATTCAACCATAATAATTTTATGGTTCATGCATAATCTATCAGTCCCCTTTCATATTTTTTATGAATACGAACCACTTCTATGTAAATTTTTCTTTGCAAAAATCGCACAATATAAAACTCTATTAAGTTCAAAGCTGTATAGATAGTAAAAAATAAATATTATGTTGATTTCCATGTGAAATTGTTATGTCATATAACTCAAATTAATCTCTTCTCAAATTTCTATTGAGATATTGATAAAAATTAAAAATTATATTATTTAATATTCTACCATTCAACTCTTAATTTTTTTCCAAAAATTTCAAGTAACGACCTATTGGATATAATCAAATTATGTGTCCTAATATGTAATAGTTGTTAAATTTTTAATAACCACGCTATATTTGTTATGTGAAAAGAAAAAATGGAGAAACAACTGGGCATAATAGAAACTTTGGAAATAAAATAACAGTTTTGGGCGAGAAAGTAAACTTTTTTGTGTTTTATGCGGGGAAATATTTTGGGAAAATTTATCGATGCGAGAATCCTACTTTCCCAAAAAAATTTTGTTTCCAGGTAACCAAACTCCCAAAAATTAATTTTCTTTTCCGTTTCTTTTCCTTTTTATCTACTTCATGCCAACCAAACGAACCCTAAGGGTCTTATGGTCGTGGTCCAGTGGTATCTTCTTGTAATGATCCGGTCATTTTTCTTCCTTTCCTTTTTCTCTATTTTTACGGATTAATTTTTTTCATTGAAATTCTCCTTCGTGTAACCTCGCACTTCGTGCTCTGAGTTGGCTTTTAACTCCTTGTGCTTCCATTCTTGTTGGTTTCCTTGACGGGCGTAGCTTCACTTTAGGAGGAAAGTTCGCCGGTCGTTTCTTTTTCCCGTAGGGATGTGGATGAAAAGATTCTTCAGAAACATTTTTGTTTCTTGGGGTATTTTTCATTAATATCTTTTGAAGATATTTTGGTTTAGGGGTTTCTAAGAAAATATCTTTTGGAATATATTTTTATTTGGGGTCACTTGTGCAGTTATCCATTTGTATAGAGGCCTTTGTGCAATTAATGAAAGTTAATTGCTAAGTGTCTCCTTGGGGCTTGAATCCTTGTACGGGATTCATTTTTACATTTTATCGAGTCGTGTACTCTTAGAATTGTCTTGCGGTCAAACCCTGCAATTTTTGAGTTTTCGGCCCCGGTTAGCGCCAAACTTGTTTGGGGCATATCTTTATGCTTGGGACTCGGTTATGTTGTTTCTTCCATTATTCATTTTTTCTCATTTCGGTTCTTTTTCGTTCATGGAGTTTTGCCATTGGAGCACGTCTGCTCAAATTCTACTTTTTCGGGCCAGGTGGGACCCGTTTAGGGCACTTTTTGAAATTTTATAAATAGGAGGTGATAGACAAAATTCTTAAAAGCTCTTATCTCTTTCCCATGGCCAGCCCTAGCTCCTCCCATGGTTACCACCTTCTCTCTCTTTTTTTGAGCCTCATCCCTTGAGTGAAACGCCGTAGTGCCTTATTGTTTAATGTTCGCCTTGGTAAGGCCTTCAATTCCAACCGATTGGAATCCCGTTTTGGCCATTTTTTGAGTTCGAGTTTGAAGCCAAGTTTGGATTTTGGTAGGACATCCTTGGGGTTTAATGTTCACCTTATTGTCCCCGAAAAAACCCCAGAGTTTTGTCGGATTCAGAACGGTTTCATTTGGGTAGGGATTTGTGATTTCATCACAAAATGAGGTAGGGGTGTTATAGTTTCATATTTGAGTTTTATTGATTGTTTTATGAGTTTATACAACTTATATGATTCTTTGTATAAATTCTAGAATTTAATTTTATTATTTTCTTGTATAGGATTTAATTCTAATGGATGCATGCAGTTTAGAATTGAATTGTGACATACTAGGAAATTAGTCCTTGATATGTTGAGTAACATATATTAAATTGGGGGCATTTGAATAAGAATTGCAAATTTTATTTAATAATTATCTTTTATGAAAGTTTAATTCACATGGTTGGAACAAGTATGAAATCAACTTGTAATGTGATATTAAAATAGGCCTTGGCATGTTCTCTAACCTATGTTAAATTGAGAGCATTTGGATAAGTTTAGAAATCTAGAGATTTTGAATTAAATGAATTAATTAAATCTAATTAATGGTTCCACTAGTTTGATTGAGTTTTTAACTTGATAATGGTAGTGGCTCGGGCTTGTTCACTTGTATATATCAATTTGGGGTCATTTGGGGTTGTTTTAGAAAATCTAGAGATTTGATTACCGTGTTTCAATTAAACTCTATTTTGTTGTCTCAATGATCCAATTTAGTTTTAGAGTTGGTTTGTGTAGTGACCATACTATGTTGTTTAACATATATAAATTAGGGATCGTTTGGATGAGATTACATTTTGATATTGAAATGAAATTGTCATAGCGTGTAACAAATCGCACACTGAAGATTCAACATTGTGAATGTCATTGTAGACTTGAACTCTAAGACATGGTTTGTGTGGATTCCACCTTACTTGTGCATGTAAATTGATTCCTAAACATTATTTGAGATGCATAAGTTTGGTTTAACTTATTGATTTTGCATAAGTTTTGAACTTATTTTTTTGGGAGGCTTGTAAGGATCATATTTATGTGATGGCTAGGGTTTAGCTCTAGTACGGATTCGTGAATTTCCTAAGTCATATGAAGTGCGTAGTAGGTAGTACCTTGTGGGTCGTAATTACCCGGAATAACTTATACACGTGCACACTAGGTAGTACCTTGCGGGCTAGTAACCCGAAATAACTCGATTGGTCTGCAGCCAAGGATCCTCGTCTTTCCACTATCTGTTTTCGCATTCAATTCCATGTAGCTAATCATGGATTACTTGTAACTTGTGAATTGGTGCTAGCCTTGTGTATTTTGATCTCATTTAGTATACTTGCGACTGTATACTTGTTTTATGTATTTTAATCTCATTTAGTGTACTTGGAACTGTATACTTGCTTCATATATTTGGATCTCATTTACTATACTTACGACTGTATACTTGTTTTATGTATTTTAATCTCATTTAGTATACTTGGAACTATATACTTGCTTCGTGTATTTTCATCTCATTTAGTATACTTGGAACTATATACTTGCTTCGTGTAATTTGATCTCATTTAGTATACTTGGACTAGTTTACTTGTTTGTGTATTCAAGCCTCTTTTAGTGTACTTGAACTAGTATACTTACTTCGTGTATGTAGATTTCATTTAGTATACTTGTGCTACGTATACTTGTTTCATGCGCAACTCACGTTGTTAGTATACTTGTGTCGTATACTTGATTCATGGGTTTTCCATATTAATTGTATATTTGTGTATATATGCTTAGACATTGCATTACTTGACATAATATGGTTTAGGACACTTGGAATTATATGTTCATATGTCGTATATCATGCTTTAACATTGCTTAGTATACTTGAACATGTATACTTGTATGCCGTTGTTAATTTCAACTGCATGAGTAGCTTAGAATGATTCCTGAGTCTCACTTTGACATAGACGTTAGGTGGCATTAGCCCCTTTAACATGTTTCACCTTAAGGTGATAATCTTGTAAAAAGTTAAGTCTATACATGCTCATCTCCTACGAGTAGCTTTATGTTACTCACCCCAAAGTTATCGGGGCATTGTTTAGGTACGAAGACTTGATTCGTGATGTTCATCATTGTTTGGATGACTGTAGACTTGAAGGTTTAAAATCTTGTAAAGATTAGCTTGAAATGCCACTTGTAGCCTTATTTGTCAAAATGTGTATATTTGATTCCATATATGTAATGTGTACATAAGTACACCTTTGTATTATATTTGACATGTATGAGATGAAGCCGGAGGCCAATGACATGTGTTTTGTATCCAATGTAAATTTTGACTTCATGAAATATAATGAAAATGTTGAAAAATGTTAAGTTATTGTCTCACCATGTTTGCATCGGGCGTGGGAATTTCATTTTTGTTCTTTCATAGGGTCTCATCAATCATGTATGAAGTGTGGCCAAGGGCCAAATGGTAATTTGAAGTCATTTGTTAATTTTGGACTTCAAAATTTCCATTTCAAGTCCATGTTCGCCTTTTTGGCCATCGGGGGGTCAGATTTTGACTTGACCATTTTCGGAAGCCGCGGACCATTCCTGCGTGCTCAAAATCACTATTTACGTTTACGTGCATGATCGTTTTCATTAAAAACCCTTTTGTTGGTGAAATGAGCCTCCTTGGACTCATTTCACATTTTTGTTGAAAAATTCAACTTAAGGGCATTTTGGGGTTCTCCTTTGGGAAATAAA
This sequence comes from Cornus florida, assembly GCF_030987335.1. Classification (NCBI taxonomy): domain Eukaryota; kingdom Viridiplantae; phylum Streptophyta; class Magnoliopsida; order Cornales; family Cornaceae; genus Cornus; species Cornus florida. The sequence continues at coordinate 70,913,002 of NW_026775576.1, read as the reverse complement.
TTCCATTTTTAACTCTGTCATATAGAAAATGTAATTTTAGGGGGAGTTTCTTCATGACATTTTTCCAAAAAATGTCATCTTGGTCTCAAAAACCTTGTTCCAAACTCAATTTTCTGCAATTTCACTATTTCTACTGCATTTTTACTGTTCTGGTGCAGTTGAACCGTGTCAAGAATGTTGAACCGGTTTAAGGTGAAGCTTTTGGTCTAGCATGGGCGTACTGTCCATGTCGAACTGGTTCAAGAATGTTGAACCGGTTCAAGTCTTCCAGAGATTTTCTGTAGGTTTAGTTTTGGACTTCTGACTTTGAACTGATGTAACTATTTCGTTTCAACTCCGAATTGGTCCGTTCTTGAGTCTAAACAGACCGTGTCTAAGTAAGTTTTCGAATGACATAAATTTTAGTTTCATATTCTTCTCCTAGCTTAAGATATCCTTGTGTTAATGAGAGGGTGTCGGATTTAGTTCGAACTAGGATAGGGTTCTTTTGGGTTTTCTCTTCTCTTGGCCTTGGGACTTTATGCGAAGTTACCAAAGGATGTTTTTGAATATTTTTGATCTTATTTGACTTGTTGGAAGTCAAATTCTTTCCTCTTAGGGTAAAATAACCATTTTACCCTTGGTCCTTCTCTGGTAGGGTTTTGATACCCTTGGTTCTGTTTTGCTTCCGTTAAGTCTCAAAACTCCTCAGAAGGTCCTTCTTATGTCATAAGAATGACGTACATCTCTAAAGACCTTGTTCTTGTTCTTATTTCAGCATTTTGGATCTATTTCGGGTCATCACAGGACACACTGGGTTTGTAAAATCCAGGGTCGTCATAGGTGGTATAAGAGCTCCTAGGTTCAAAAACCTTAGGACAATGGGTTTTGGGTGTATATCATGCTTGTGTTGCCATGCTCTATGTTTTTAGTTACTTCTTGATAACATGTTTTAGTTGATAACATGTTTTGGTTGATAACATGTTTACGTGCTTATACGGACGTAAGTTTAGAAGTTTATTTTAATTGCTTTAGCATATTGTATGTGCTTGTCTGCCTGAGTACATTGTCTATACTTGTTTACATTAGCGTATTGTATGTGCTTGTTTGGCTTAGCATACCATATATGCTTGTCGACTTTAGTACATTGTATATGTTTGGTTGTCATAGCTTGTTATTTTACACTTATTTGCTTAACATGTTGGATATGCTTGTTTGTTTTGGCGTATTATATGAACTTGTCCATCTTAGCATGATTGTACGATGCATACATTGACACGCCTTATGTAATTTTACTACTTGTATGAGTATGTAATTCATTGTTATGTTACTCGGTAGCTATTTACCTTTATGTCTTGTTTAGGAATTGTGGGTTTGATGAGCGCTGAAAAGTGCGTATTTAAACCCCTTAAGCTTAAGCATTCTAGTACCTTTATCTATCTTACTTTACCGTTTTAGATTGATTTCGAATTATTTCTATTTTCAGGCACTTATCCAAAAAATAAACTAACTCGGCCAAATAAGAGCTTAATTGAAGCAATTTTGGGATTAAACAAAGAAAGGAGCAAAGTGGAGAAAGAAAGAAGCAAATGAAGCCAAAGGTGGGAAGCAGCAAAGTTCGATCGATCCAACTTCAAGGTTCCATCGATCGAACACTGATCGATCTCAGTACTTCAACATAGATCCAAACCTTGACCCAAAGCATAAAGTCTAAAGTTTGATCAATCCAACACCACCCTTTGATTGATCGAACACGTTTGTCCTTATCCAAATGATTGATCATATCCACAGTTGTACCACCCACTAACCACTTTTGTCCTTTCTCCCAAAAATATCTCTCAAAATACCTCGGATTTGTCTTTTCCCAAAAAGCTCAACCAGTTGGATCAATCCAGCCTCAGTTCGATAGATCTCAGCAAGTTCGATCGATCCAAATCCAAGGTTCGATCGATCGAACTTCCTCCAGTGCAAAAAAGTTAAAAAGCCAGCTTATTCAATCCGTCCTCTATCCAATCATTAGAGAATATTATTTGCACGACCCTAGCTCATTTGGTGTGTCACTTGACCTACCTATAAAAGGAATATGATGCACTTTTTGAGAAAGAGATTTTAGCATTTGGTAGATACAATTTTAAAGGCTATTCTTAGTGTAGAAGAAAAGAGAAGGAGGCTAGAGACACCATTGGAGTTCTTCATCAACAAGGAGCAGATTTCAACTATGAAGTTAGCCCTTGAAGGTTGGAGCAACATCACTATGAGTGGCTAGACATCCTCTTGGGGCTAGAGTTAGCCCCAAGCATGCTTTCTATATCTTAATCTTGTGTATTATTGAGGGATTAGTGTTGTAATTAATGTTTTGACACTTAGATATATATAGATCTTGTTTATTCAATGATTTATGTGGTTTAATGCTTCCAATTGATCATTTCATTCTATCCATATGTCTATGTATGCTAGAACAAATGTTCATGTGCTTATCTCTAGATTTTGTGTTATTAATGCATGTCTATATGTATTGATGCTATAGATTTAGAGATTGTCAAAACATAGTGCTTAAAAGACTGCTCTTGTGATTTTCTTGATGGTTCATACTTATTCCTTGATGGATTGTGTCTCTCCCCTAGTTTATTTTCATGCTAGTAGTGTAGATGTAGTGTAATTGTAGCGTAGTGTAATATGGGAGGACAATCCATGCTTATTGTTTGATTATCCAAGCTTTTGAATGCAAGTAGCATATGTCTCTAACCTTGTGTTGTATTTGGATTGTGAGCTTAATGAAATGATTAATGACTTATTTTGATCTATTGTGCCTTTCACATGTTGTTTAGACAATATATGTTTCATTGCTTAGATATATTATGCCCTTCACATGATGTTTAGACAATACATGCTTAACTAGTCATCCTTGCTTATTGAATCAACCAAACACACACACACTAATATTGCAACACACCATTAGCCCTCCTTAGTCACTTGTCAATGGTATAGAAATGTATTACTTGGTGGTGATCTCTAAACCCCAAGACTCTTCTCTCTCTTACTTACTCTTAGTTGCATTCTTTTTTTATTACTTACTTTAATTTAGTTGCTCTCTTGTCTAATCAACCAACCAACCAATTGTTTGATCACTCAACCTACTAGCCCTAATAGCAATTCCACAACCTTGTCCGACCCTCACAATCCCTTGGGACGATCCCTACTCGCCCTAGCTATATTTATAGTGAAGGGTAGTAGTGGCTTCTATAAATGTAAAACTCTTGGCCTTGCCTTAAATTTCACACTCTCAAACTTGGTGGTAGTGCAGCCTCTGCCTCATTAGGGTTGTTCTAGCTTGGTTGGTAGAGATTGATGCTAGGGCATTGTCTTTTGGGGTCTGTTGTATCCCTTGGATCTATTCTTGTCTTGAGGAGTTTCTTCCTTGTGTAGGAAAAATTCATTCTGTAAGGACCCCTTGTCGGGGAACCCTCTTGTCTGTTTTGCTTGTCTGGGGTGTTGGTATCCTCTCTTGGGGTTTAGTGGTGACCTTGATTTGATGACGTCATTGGGATCTTGTTTCTGGCATCATAGGACGATGAATTGGATTGACCTGAGTCCTTCCTTAGGGATTTGAAGTTTTGTTTTTGCGAGCCTCAATAATGAGGTTTTCGTGTCGCCTCTTCTTAGAGTGATGGTTGAAGATTTGATAGGTGCGTTGACCTAGGATTCTTCTTGTCTTTCCTTGGACAGCTCTTACGAGCTAAGGTTGGGGTGTGAGTGTTTCCATGTAATTAATTGCATTGGTGCAATTAATTACTTTCCATTATCATCTAAGACTTAGTGTTGTGTTTAGGGTTCCGATAAGATCCTGTAGAGTTCCCATCGAACTCATCGGCGCCTTGAGAAGTGTTCTCTTGTTGATATCTCATAATGGATAGTATTGGAACTATCCATTACTTCGTTAGTTTGTTTTGAGTGGCGTTAGTGTTCCACCTTGGGTTTGAGTCAGTTTTGGGGAAAGACTTATAGGCTCTTCAGTTCGGGAACCTTAGTGTTCATTCTGGTAGATGATTCATTTCCTCACGGTGAGAGATTGGACTCATCCGGGTTTTTAAGATTCCGTTTTGTGAGTTGGTCCTCTTGAGAGGGATTTCATCCCTTCGTGTTTACGATTTTGCGGGATTGTTATTTGCATAGTCACTCTTACATGTTTATATGCCTAGTTGTTTTGAGCATGCCTTCGAAACATGTTTAGGGGATGTGACTATTTGGTGTTATGTGCTGATATAGATGGGGTGTTTTCCATTTGCTATATCTGTTTAACACGCTAGCGTCATAGGTGATGTGTAGCATGTCTCTGATGCTTGATTCCTATGTGATAGGTAACATATTTGATCGCCCCTATGCACTATGTGTTTAGTTGTATAGTGCATGGATTTTCATTTACGTTTTGTATACTTGTACCTTGTATGCTTGTGCGTTGTATACTTCGTTTCATTTTGGTATAGTATACTAAGCCCATATACTTGTATGCCTTGGGTTTAGTACTATTTAGTATACTTGTGGATGTATACTTGTGCATATATATATTGCGTTTTTGTTTCAATTTTGCTTCGTATACTTGTATATATATATATATATATATATATATATATATGTGTGTGTGTGTGTGTGTGTGTGTGTGTTCTTTGACTAATTGCCTTAATTAGTTCATTTCATTTTTCTAGTATTGATGATTTAGGGCCTTAAGCGTTGCGGTGCCTATGACATTGTTGTCAGAGTTTTGGATTAGCCAGAATGGTCCGGTCGGACATTTTGGACCATATCGCAACTCTCACAAAATGCCTGGTTCCCGTGGTGCTTTTGGTAATGACCATTTTGACATTGATGTCATTCGTATCTATAGATTTCACGGGTAAGCTGGTTGGGGGCAAATGACGAATTGGGGCTTTATACTATCATGCTACCGTACAGGTTGTGTGTGGGCAAGTGCTAGTTGCCGTCAATGTTACCTTGCATTACCTAGCTAGTAATATAAGTGTGGGCAGGCACTTGATGCTGTCGATGCTACTGCACCTTGGGTACGTTGTGGGCGGGTTCTAGTCATTATTCGTGCTACTCTGTTACTTCTGGGTGTGTTCCTTATTTCGACGTGTAGTTGCCTTTGTCTCCTTTGGAGTTGTTAACATTGGGTTAGTATGTCAATTCGTTGGAGGGTGTCTCACGGTTTGTGGTTTCCTGTCTTTTCATTGATCTTGAGACCTTTAGAGTTGTCCTTGGGTACCTTATGATCTGTTCCTTGGTGTGACCATGTGTACAGTCCTTGCTCGGTTCTTCTGGGAATGTTTCTGATTTTAAGGATGAAATCTCTTTAAGGAGGGTAGGTTGTAATGACCCGGTCATTTTCCTTCCTTTCCTTTTTCTCCATTTTTATGGATTAATTTTTTTCGTTGAAATTCTCCTTCACGTAACCTCACTCTTCGTGCCCGGAGTTGGCTTTTGACTCCCCGTGCTTCCATTCTTGTTGGTTTCCTTAAGGGGCGTAGCTTCACTTTTGGAGGAAAGTTCGCCAGTCGTTTCTTTTTCCCACAAGGGGTGGATGAAAAGATTCTTCAGAAACATTTTTGTTTCTTGGGGTTCTTTTTATAAATATCTTTTGAAGATATTTTGGTTTAGGGGTTTCTAAGAAAATATCTTTTGGAAGATTTTCATTTGGTGTCACTTGTGCAGTTATTCATTTGTGTAGGGGCCTTTGTGCAATTAATGAAAGTTAATTGATAAGTGTCTCCTTGGGGCTTGAATCCTCGCACGGGATTCATTTTCACATTTCGTTGAGTCGTGTACTCTTAGAATTGTCTTGCAGTCGAACCCTGCAGTTTTTGGGTTTTCGGCCTCAGATAGCGCCAAACTTGTTTGGGGCATTTCTCTCTGCTCGGGATTCAGCTTTTGACGTTGTTTCTTCCATTGTTCATTTTTTCTCATTTCGGTTCTTTTTTGTTCACGCAGTTTTGCCGTTTGAGTGCGTCTGCTCAAATTCCACTTTTTCAGGCCGAGCGGGACCCGTTTGGGGCACTTTTTGAAATTCTATAAATAGGAGGTGATAGACAAAATTTCTAAAAGCTCTTATCTTTCTCCCATGGCTGGCCCTAGCTCCTCCCAGGGCTGCCACCTTCTCTCTCTTCTTTTGAGCCTCCTCCCTTGAATGAAACGCCGTATTGCCTTAGTGTTTAATGTTTGCCTTGGCGAGGCCTTCGATTCCAACCAATTAGAATCCCATTTTGGCCATTTTTTAAGTTCGGGTTTGAAGCCAAGTTTGGATTTTGGTAGGACATCCTTGGGGTTTAATATTCACCTTGTTGTCCTTGACAAAACCCCAGAGTTTCATCGGATTCGGAGCGGTTTCATTTCGGTGGGGATTTGTGATTTCATCACAAAATGAGGTAGGGGGTGTTATAGTTTCATATTTGAGTTTTATTGATTGTTTTATGAGTTTATACAACTTGTATGCATGCTTTGTATAAATCTTAGAATTTAATTTAATTATTTTCATGTATATAATTTAATTATAATGGATGCATGTAGCTTAGAATTGAATTGTGGCATGCTAGGAAATTAGGCCTTGATATGTTGAGTAACATATATTAAATTGGGGGGCATTTGAATAAGAATTGCAAATTTTATTTAATAATTACTTTTTATGAAAGTTTAATTCACATAGTTGGAACAAGCATGAAATCAACTTGTAATATGATATTAAAATAGGTCTTGGCTTGTTCTCTAACCTATGTTAAATTGAGAGCATTTGGATAAATTTAGAAATCTAGAGATTTTGAATTAAATGAATTAATTAAAATCTAATTAATGGTTCCATTAGTTTGATTGAGTTTTTAACTTGATAATGGTAGTGACTTGGGCTTGTTCACTTGTATATATCAATTTGGGGTCATTTGGGGTTGTTTTAGAAAATCTAGAGATTTAATTACCGTATTTCAATTAAACTCTGTTGTGTTGTCTCAATGATCCAATTTAGTTTTTGAGTTGGTTTGTGTAGTGACCATTCTATGTTATTTAATATATATAAATTAGGGATCATTTGGGTGAGATTACATTTTGATATTGAAATGAAATTGTCATAACATGTAATGAATTGCATACTGAAGATTCGACATTGTAAATGTCATTGTAGACTTAAACTCTAGGACATGGTTTATGTGGATTCCACCTTACTTGTGCATGTAAATTGATTCCTAAACATTATTTGAGATGTATAAGTTTGGTTTAACTTATTGATTTTGCATAAATTTTGAACTTATTATTTTTGGGAGGCTTGTAAGTATCATGTTTATGTGATGGCTACGATTTGGCCCTAGTACGGATTCGTGAGTTTCCTAAGTCATATGAAGTGCGCAGTAGATAGTACCTTGTGGGTCAAAATTACCCAGAATAAATTACACACGTGCGCACTATGTAGTACCTTGAGAGCTAATAACCCGGAATAACTCGATTGGTCTGCAGCCAAGGATCGTAGTCTTTCCACTATCTGTTTTCGCATTCAATTCCAAGTAGCTAATCATGGATTACTTGTAGCTTGTGAATTGGTGCTTGCCTTGTGTATTTGGATCTCATTTGGTATACTTGCGATTATATACTTGTTTTGTGTATTTTGATCTCATTTACTATACTTGGAACTGTATACTTGCTTCGTGTATTTTAATCTCATTTAGTATACTTGGAACTATATACTTGCTTCGTGTATTTTGATCTCATTTAGTATCCTTGGAACTATATACTTGCTTCGTGTATTTTGATCTCATTTAGTATACTTGGAACTATATACTTGCTTCATGTGATTTGATCTCATTTAGTATACTTGGACCAGTGTACTTGTTTGTGTATTCAAGCCTCTTTTAGTGTACTTGAACTAGTATACTTACTCCGTGTATTTAGATTTCATTTAGTATACTTGTGCTACGTATACTTGTTTCATGCGCAACTCACATTGTTAGTATACTTGTGTCGTATACTTGATTCATGGGCTTTCCATATTAATTGTATACTTGTGTATATATGCTTAGACATTGCATGACTTGTCATAATATGGTTTAGTACACTTGGAATTGTATGCTTATATGTCGTATAACATGCTTTAACACTGCTTAGTATACTTAAGTATGTATACTTGTATGCCGTTATTAATTTCAGTTGTATGAGTAGTTAGAATGATCCCTGAGTCTCACTTTAACATAGACGTTAGGTGGCATGAGCCCCTTTAACATATTCCACCTTAAGGTGATAATCTTGTAAAAAGTCAAGTCTATGTATGCTCATCTCCTACGAGTAGCTTTATGTTACTCACCCCAAAGTTACCGGGGCATTGTTCAGGTAAGAAAACTTGGTTCATGATGTTCATCATTGCTTGAATAACTGTAGACTTGGAGGTTTAAATTCTTGTAAATGTTGGCTTGAAATGCCACTTATAGCCTTATTTGTCAAAATGTGTATATTTGATTCCAATATGTAATGTATACAAAAGTACACCCTTTTGTATTGTATTTGACATGTATAAGATGAGGCTGGAGCCAAGTGACATTTATTTTGTATCCAATGTAAATTTGACTTCATGAAATATAATGAAAATATTGAAAAATGTTAAGTTATTTTCTCACCATGTTTGTATCGGGTGTGGGAATTCCATTTTTGTTCTTTCATAGTGTCTGATTAATCATGTATTAAGTGTGGCCAAGGGCCAAACAGTAATTTGAAGTCACTTGTTAATTTTGGACTTCGAAATTTTCATTTAAAGTCTATTTTCGCCTTTTTGGCCGTCGGAGGTTCGGATTTTGACTCAGCCATTTTCTGGAGCTACAAACCATTCCCGCGCACTCAAAATCACTATTTACATTTGCGTGCATGATCGTTTTCATGAAAAATCCTTTCGTTGGTGAAATGAGCCTCCTATAGACTCATTTCACATTTTTGTTGAAAAATTCGGCTTAAAGGTATTTTGGAATTTTTCTTTAGGAAATAAATTCCGTTATCAACTTTGTCACATAGAAAATATGATTTTAAGGGGAGTTTCTTCACGAAATTTTTCCAAAAAATATCATCTTGGTCTCAAAAATCGCATTCCAAACTCAATTTTCTGCAATTTCACTGTTCCGCTACATTTTTAATGTTCTAGTGCAGTTGAACCGGTTCAAGAATGTTGAATCGGTTCAAGGTGAATTTTTTGGTCTAGCATGGGCATACTGTCCATGTTGAACCAGTTTAAGAATGTTGAACCGGTTCAAGTTTTCCAAAGATTTTCTGTAGGTTCAATTTTGGACTTCCAACTTGGAACTGATGAAACTTTTTCGTTTCAACTCCGAATTGGTCCGTTCTTGAGTCTAAACAGACCGCATTGAAGTAATATTTCCAATGGAATAAATTTAAGTTTTAGATTCTTCTCCTAGCTTGAGATATCCTTGTGTTAGTGAGAGGGTGTCGGATTTAGTTCGAACCAGAATAGGGTTCTTTTGGGTTTTCTCTTCTCTTGGCCTTGGGACTTCATGTGAAGTTACCAAAGGATGTTTTTGGATATTTTTTATCTTATTTGACTTATTGGAAGTCAAATTCCTTCCTCTTAGGGTAAAATGACAATTTTACCCTTGGTCCTTCTCTGGTAGGGTTTTGATACCCTTGGTTCCGTTTTGCTTCCGTTAAGTCTCAAAACTCCTCGGAAGGTCCTTCTTGTGTCTTAAGGATGACGTACATCTCTAAAGACCTTATTCACGTTCTTGCTTCCGCATTTTGGATCCGTTTCGGATCATCATAGGACACATTAGGTTTGTAAACCTTAGGTTGATGGGTTTTGGATGCATATCATGCTTGTGTTGCCATGCTCTATGTTTTTAGTTATTTCTTGATAGCATGTTTTGGTTGATAACATGTTTATGTGCTTATATGGACGTATGTTTAGAAGTTTATTTTAACTGCTTTAGCATATTGTATGTGTTTGTTTGCCTGAATACATTGTATATGCCTGTTTACATTAGCGTATTGTATGTGTTTGTTTGCCTTAGCATACCGTATATGCTTGTCGACTTTAGTACATTGTATATGCTTGGCTGTCGTAGCTTGTTATTTTACGCTTGTTTGCTTAGCATGTTGGATATACTTGTTTGTTTTAGCGTATTATATGAGCTTGTCCATCTTAGCATGATTGTATGATGCATACATTAACACGCCTTATGTGATTTTACTACTTATGTAAGTATGTAGTTCATTGTTATGGCGCTCGGTAGCTGTTTACCTTTATGTCTTGTTTAGGCATTGTGGGTTGTTCTAGCTTGGTTGGTAGAGATTGATGCTAGGGCATTGTCTCTTAGGGTCTATTGTTTCCCTTGGATACATTATTGTCATGAGAAGTTTCTTCCTTAGGTAGGAGAAATTCATTCTGTAAGGACCCCATGTCGGGGAACCCTCTTATCTGTTTTGCTAATTTGGGGTATTGGTATCCTCTCTTGGGGTTTAGTGGTAACCTTGATGTGATGACGTCATTAGGGTCTTGTTTCTGGCATCGTGGGACGATGAGTCAGATTGACCTAAGTCCTTCCTTAGGGATTTGAAGTTTTGTTTTCGCGAGCCTCAATGGCGAGGTTCTCGTATTGCCTCTTCTTAGAGTGATGGTTGGAGATTTGATAGGTGCGTTGACCTAGGATTCTTCTTGTCTTGCCTTGGACAGCTCTTACAAGCTAAGGTTGGGGTGTGAATGTTTCCATGTAATTAATTGCATTGGTGCAATTAGTTACTTTCCCTTGTCATCGAAGACTTGGGTTTGTGTTTAGGGTTCTGATAGGATCCTGTAGAGTTCCCATAAAACTCATCGGCGTCTTGAGAAGTGTTCTCTTGTTGATGTCTCATAATAGCTAGTATTGGAACTATCCATTACTTCGTTGGTTTGTTTTAAGTGGCGTTGGTGTTCCACTTTAGGTTTGAGTCAGTCTTGGGAAAAGACTCATAGGTTCTTCAGTTCAGGAACCTTAGTGTTCATTTTGGGAGATGATTCATTTCCTCACGGTGAGAGATTGGACTCATCCGGGTTTTTGAGATTCCTTTTTGTGAGTTGGTCCTCTTGAAAGGCATTTCATCCCTTTGTGTTTATGATTTTGCGGGATTGTTATTTCCATAGTCATTCTTACATGTTTATATGCCTTGTTGTTTTGAGCATACCTTAGAAATATGTTTAGGGAATGTGATTATTTGGTGTTATGTGCTGATATAGATGGGGTGTTTTCCATTTATTATATCTGTTTAACGCGCTAGCATCATAGGTGATGTGTAGCGTGTCTCTGATGCTTGATTCCTATGTGATAGGTAGCATATTTGATCGCCCCTATGCACTATATGTTTAGTTGTATAGTGTGTGGATTTTCATTTACATTTAGTATACTTGTACCTTGTATGCTTATGCGCTGTATACTTCGTTTCGTTTTGGTATAGTATACTGAACCCGTATACTTGTATACCTTGGGTTTAGTACTGCTTAGTATACTTGTGGATGTATACTTGTGCATATATATATTGCGTTTCTATTTCGATTTTGCTTAACATACTTGTGTATACTTGTATATATATATATATATATATATATATATTTTGTGACTAATTGCCTTAATTAGTTCATTTCGTTTTTCTAGTATTGATGATTTAAGGCCTTAAGTGTAGCAGTGCCTATGACATTGTTGTCAGAGTTTTGGATTGGTCAGAATGGTCCGGCCAGACATTTTGGACCATATCGCAACTCTCACAGAATGCCTGGTTCCCGTAGTGCTTTTGGTAATGACCATTTTGACATTGATGTTATTCGTATCGTTAGATTTCACGGGTAAGCTTGTTAGGGGCAGATGACGAATTGGGGCGTTATATTGTCATGATACCGTACAGGTTGTGTGTAGGCGAGTGCTAGTTGCCGTCGATGTTACCTTGCATTGCCTAGCTAATAATGTGAGTGTGGGCGGGCACTTGATGCTGTCGATGCTACCACACCTTGGGTACGTTGTGGGCGGGTTCTAGTCATTATTCGTGCTGCTATGTTGCTTCTGGGTGTGTTCCTTGTTTCGACGTGTAGTTGCCTTTGTCTCATTTGGAGTGGTTGACATTGGGTTAGTATGTCAATTCATTGGAGGGGTGTCTCACAGTTCGTGGTTTCCTGTCTTTTCTTTGATCTTGAGACCTTTGGAGTTGTCCTTAGGTACCTTATGATCTGTTCCTTGGTGTGACCATGTGTTCGGTCCTTGCTCGGTTCTTCTGGGAGTGAATCTGATTTCAGGGACAAAATCTCATTAAGAATGGTAGGTTGTAATGACTCGGTCATTTTCCTTCCTCTCCTTTTTCTCCATTTTTACGGATTAATTTTTTTCGTTGAAATTCTCTTTCACGTAACCTAACTCTTTGTGCTCGGAGTTGGCTTTTGACTCCCCATGCTTCCATTCTTGTTGGTTTCCTTGAGGGGCATAGGTTCACTTTAGGAGGAAAGTTCGCCGGTCGTTTCTTTTTCTCGTAGGGGCGTGGATGAAAAGATTCTTCAGAAACATTTTTGTTTCTTAGGGTGTTTTTTATAAATATCTTTTGAAGATATTTTGGAAGATATTTTCATTTGGGGTCACTTGTGCAGTTATCCATTTGTGTTGGGGCCTTTGTGCAATTAATGAAAGTTAATTGCTAAGTGTCTCCTTGGGGCTTGAATCTTCGTACGGGTTAATCTTGACCTCAAGCTTACTCTTAATCTCTATAGAAGAGTTGCAGATAGATCAAACAACACTTCACAAATGCTTTAACCCCTTCAAAGTGTGATCGCTTCACCTTTTTTCTTCAACATCTGAATTTGAAGAAGAATAAATGAATTATGCTTTTCGAAATTTCTGAATCTTCAGTTATACTCCAATTCCGATGAGATAGAGAACGACACGCCTAAATCACTATTGTGTTTATATGTGTGCTCTCAAAAATAAAATCAAAAAAATTAAATTGATTTTCTGAGTAAAAATCTCTTAATGATGGCTCTCAATTTGATCTAAATTTTGTATGCAATACCCGTGAATAAACCTAAATGACTATCAAGGTTTATATAGAATTTAGAATGTCTTAATCTCTCTGAAAATATTGAAAATTTCATGCATAGGATTTGGAAGGAAGTCTAGTCCAAAAAGGAATCAAACAAAATAAGGAAACTGAATTTTGGAAACTATCGGGACTTCTTGAACTGGTTCAGGAATTGTTGAACTGGTTCTGAAATTGTTGAACTGATTCAAGATGGCTAGATGTTATTTCGAAGGTTCTCTTTGACTCTTAAACCAGTTCAACTTTTTTTGAACCGGTTCAAGATGGCCAGTCTTGAAAAGTTCACAATTCTGCTAATGTTGAACCTGTTCGAATATTCATGAACTAGTTCAAGATGGACAGAATGTATTTCTTCCAATGAAAACATCCAAACTCTTCCTAAGTGTTCTCACTACCTCACAAAACTTCCTAAAGCATTGTTCTCATCATCCCGAAGTATAGTAAACGATGAACACTTGAACTTTTTCAAATTCACATCCGATCTTCAATCTTGAAATTTTGAACCAAAATTTTACAACTCAATTGGACTTTTTTGATAATGAAATTAGCCAATATACAAAATATATATTTTTTACAATCTCCCCAAAATATATATTTTATACAACTCGATTGTAAAAAATATATATTTTGTATCAAAATATATATTTTGTATCAAAATATATATTTTATACAAAATATAAATTTTTCACAATCTCCCCAAAATATATATCTCACAATATCTCCCATTTGGCAATTTCGAGACAAAACCCTAAAAACAACATGTAATCTACCCAAGCAGAAAAAACAAATTACAATGATTGTCAAATAAATAAACTACGGAATTTTTCTTGAACCTCATGAAGCTTCAACACATGTAGCAACCTATAATCTGCACATTAGTTCAACAAAATTACCTGTGAAGCTTAATCAAGAAAAATAACCAATTAACATATATCAATATGTGAATATCCATATACATATATATGTTTCCCCTTAAATTCTAGAAACCCTCCCCCTCAAATATGCACACTTCTCACCCTTTTGTTACAAATTGACAAATAAAGCTTAACAAGGAAGGAAAAGAAATAATGTGGGATAATTAACAAGAAGAAAGATCAAAGCAATCATCCATGCATAAGATATTGCAATAAGCACACAAACATGATGATATATAGTAATAATGGAACTAAAGACAAGTATCCAAGATAACACATGTTCCATACACAAGATTAATAAGACCAAACATGTTCAAAATCACACACGTGATATCTCCATCCAATCAAAAACGAAAATTCCTAATAAAAACTAAAAGGATAATTATTTTTGAATTTTTTTCATTTTTCATTATTTTGATATTTGAACAAAAATTATGAGATAGCAATTTTCGTGAATTACAAGCATACATGATATCCAAAAATTTCTAAAGAATTTAAGAGAATTTTAAAAAACAATTTTTAGACACCACAAATTATTCAATCAAATCAATTCTCAATCATTCAATCAAAACATGAAATTCGACTTGCGATTTTTATAAAAATTTAGAAATTTGCCTAACAAGTTCACATGTATGTGCAATTCAATCTCATCACATTTCAATCAAATCACATTGACCAACTCTCTAAATCATATTGATCGAAAAATATCAAGATAAAATTATTTGAGCAAATTTTACTAAGTAAGGCGGCTTTCACTCTAAAGATTAGACAACAATTTCATATTTCGACTTGTCTCCTCCTTTCTTTTTACTCAAATAGCTCCTCTTCAAAGTCTAATAAGAGCTTTCAAACTAGTCTCAATAGGTAGCCTTTTCCATAGCAAAGATTTTCAGCATTCTTTTGATTTTTTCTTTTTCTTTTTCTTTTTTTTATGCTGAAATTTCTTTTTTTTTTTTTAAACGCATGTTTTATTTTATTTTTCTTTTTTTTTTGGTAAAAAAAAACATGCAATAACCTTTATAACTTTTATGAGCAATATGACCTAATCAACTTCACAATGATTTTCAATTAAATTTTCTCAGAGTTGGACTAATGCACATGAAAAATATGAACTAAAAAGACTCATCTCTGAAAAGAAATAAACAAAACAAATTGTCTTTCAAACATATAGATTACACATCAAGAATTTTTTCATCAAATAATTATGTGTCCCCAATTTGCATATGATAACCACTTTCTTATGAAAACAAACAACAAAACAAAACCTAAATCTTAAACTACAAGATATGGTCCAATGGAAATAAGATAGACATCAAAGCATAATCCATGACCAGTCCCATAGCATCAACAGGCACATAATTAACAAAGTCTTCATTTCTGATCCACACAGTCTTTACATTCAACTTTGAAAAAACTTTTCAATTCCAACATTTTTCTTGTTTGAGTAATTTTTAGCATGAGAATTTTTGAGTTGATTCACAAAATTTTGCTTTCTAGCATGAACCCTATTCTTAGCATAAGAACCATATGCATAAAATTCAAAAAAAGATTCTCTTTTCTTCCTATAGCAACAATATTGGCTATGTCCATTCCTACTACAGTAAGTGCAATGCAAGATAATAGGCACATAAGACATATTAGTATGTGATGAATCAACAACCTTAGATTTATTTTTAGGCACATTCAAGTTATTGGGTTTCACAAAAATAGTTTTACCCTTACTACTAGATGAAGCATCGTTAAAACTTAAGTTAGTTTTGTCATTCACATTCTTACCAACATTAATCATCTTATCAAGTTTAATCTGCCGAAAAATAAATCCAATTAATTTCTCTTGTGACTTTTTCAATTTAATTTCAAGAAATTCCAATTTAGGAACAATAGATTTTTTTTGCAAAATTAACTTGACTTACCTCACATTCTAGGAATCTTACCTTTCCTTGAAGATCTTCAATCTCCTTCATTTTCTATTCACTTTCCTTCTTCAGAACGTCTCTTTTCTTCTCAACTTCTTTCAATTCTCTACCTTGCTTATTGATACATTTCTTTGTTTGAACATATGTAACATACAATTCATTGAAGGCTTTATCATAATTCTCCTTTGTTGCTTCCTTGCAACAATTTTCATCATTAAGTTTTGCTATGTCCTCAAAATCAGAGTCATTTGTGTCAGACAAATAAAATCTGTTAAAAACATCATTATTCACAATAGTAACAAAAGCAAGAGGGTTATCATCATCATAAGAAGAATAATCATCAGATAAAGAAGCATCATTATTCTTAAAAAACTGAAACTTTCATCATTTTTTTTCCTTATTTTTATCTTTGGACTCTTTCTTAGCAAGAAAACTATTTTTGGGACTTGGACCTATACCACCACATGTCCAACATTTAATCTCATTTTCTTTAGACTCCTCTTCTCTCCTTTTATCTTGTCCTCACTTCCCCTAAATGAAGACTCTATATTCCTAGACCTTGACTCTCCCCCTTTCTTAAGTGCAATATTCATCTTTTCAGACTTGATCAAATTTCTGAACTTCCTAATGATGAGAGCAATTTCTTCAGCAGACTCACTATCATACCTATCCTCTGACTTGGAAGACTCAGATTTTGAATCTTTTAGGGCTAAGTCGTTAGGTTTTTGGAAATTTCCATAGTACTTCATCTCATAGTTCTTAATATGACTTACAACCTCATCAGCTTGCATGATAGCGATGTTTTGAGTTGTTTGCAATGTTTCAACTTTGATTCTGAATTTTTTAGGCAAAGAGCTAAGAATTTTCTTGTTAATCTTCTTATTTGTCACTTTCTTTTCTAGGTTTCGAAGGTCAGACACACTATGGTTGAGTCTTATGTAAAACTCAGAAAAGGTTTCATTTCTTCCATCATAAGATTTTCAAATTGAAACACAAGCATCTAAATCTTTAAGGAAAAACCCAAATGATAAACAACATTAAGATCCATTATATATCTTAATCCAAGAATACAAATATGGAATCACTTTAAAGCCCTAAACACAAATTAATTATATCTAAGAAACATTATGCATCTATAAATATATATATTATTCGAACCAAGAGGATCAATTACACGCAACGCAGCAAAAAACTGAGTTGCATATACATATTTATCACAGTAGTCTGTAGCTGAATTGCATCTTACCAGAAAATACACACGCAAACATGTATGTAGACAATTACATAGATATATGCAATATATATGTGTGTACATATTAAACCAGAGACGATGGTTGAAATTGCAAGAATCTAATAAAAATCTTACCTTGAGACGAAGAACAAAGGAGGTAGCACGCATGAAAGACGAAATATCCCCACACAGTGGGCCTCCTCTGGCACGAGGCATGACTTGGAAAGTCGTGTGTTGAAATCAAACAAGTGCCGCGAAGGTAAAACAAAATTTTCCACAAATTTGTTCTAATTTTTAATAAACTTATTTTATATTTTAAATTAAAAAAAAAAACATTTATTTTAAAATAACACTTACAAGGGTTAGTTGAAATTTAGAATAAAGTTGTGAAATATTTTTATATTAAGGAATGTGTAACTTTCTCATCCTATGCATGGAGTTATTTTCAACTTGTAAGGCTAGGGAATAGAGATATGGACACGATAAGACATAAATATGTAGATGGTCCTGCTATATACAAATATGAATTTTTATTTGTATAAGAATATAATATAATTGTAATTTATTTATAATTTTTATACTAAGAGTTGTTCTAACATGATTTAGAAAATAAATTATGTTATTATTGTAATAATTTTTAAATCATATATTTTAAATTAATAGGTATCATTTTATGCTTCACTTGTGCCAATTTTTTTTTAAAGAAAAAAGTTGAAAAACTATTATATTATTTTCAAGATTATTGAGCATGACTGTTGTACATATGTCTATGTATATAAGCCTTGAGTTAAAAATATTGAAAAAGTATCGGCCAAAGTGTCTAAAAATATAGGAGAAGTGTCCAAATATAATAAATTTAAATTTTAATGAAGAACTCGTAAATGAAGTATTGGACAGGTATTCAAGAAGTGTCCGTAGAATGTCAGTGTCCGGTATGATTACAATTCATTTGTAGAAGTGTTCGTAATTTGTGGATTTAAGATAACTTTTGTGTAATTTTGACCATCTGTATCCAAAGAGTGTCCGTAGAACATCAGTGTCTGAGACAATTACGATTCCTTTGTAGAAGTGTTCTTAATTTGTTAATTCAAGATAACTTTGTGCAACTTTGACCGTCTGTATATTAGCCGTATTAATATGTGAGCTGTTAGACGTTTTTTGTCTAAGTTTTTTTTTATATATTATTTTGCCCCAAATGACTCTTGAGAGATTTGAACATTAAATCATGTGTGGATGGAGAGAAATTCTAGGGTTTTCAAAATTCTGTCCACCCACCTCATGTCATCTTCCAATCAAACTGTGGATTCTATGAGATTACGACCCAGTTAGTCCTGGTCATGGGCTTGGGCTCTTTGGTTAAATTTTCCCCGCTCTAAGGTTTTTTTTCTTGTTTAGCCCATTTTGTTGTAGGCCCATTTTCTTGTTTAGCCCATGCTTCATTTACAGTTTTCTTTTCTGCTATATATAATTTATTTTATTTACAGGAAAACAAAAATCCTCTATCCTTTTATTTTGAAAATTCAGTTAAACGACCACCAAATGCTTAGTTCAATTGATACCACATTCAATAATGAATCGGAGAAATTATTTATTATAATAGTTGCAACGGTGACGTGGTGCAACGAATGACTACAAATACTTTTAAATCTAGTGATTCATTTTATGATGCAATGGTAGAAGAGATTAAAACAAAAATTAGAGTTGATTTATTTTTGTTAAGGTGTATCAAGGGTCTTATGATCTAGTAATATTTTTTCTACTTCTCAAAGTGTTTAGTGAACATTCAAATTCTATTAAGTTGGAAAACATAATTTTAAGATAAAAAAGAAGAATGTGAAAGCGCCCACAATCTTGTTTTAAATCTAGAAAGTCAACCATGGGATTGAATTATGCTAACACTGATTGTAGGGACTGTAAAGTCTGTAATCCCTCATGAATGATGAGAACTAGTAGTAGTCAATGGATTTGTTTTGAATTATTTGAAAATCTTTTATTTATGCAAGACACACATGTCATTAGGGCAGCATAAACATTTTCGATGATTTTTTATAAAGAATATTGCATCCTATTTCTCTAAATTTTTCACACTTGTCACTGATGAAATTGAATTATGCTAACACTAGTCATGATAGTCGCGAGTGTAACCTTCATCTCATAAATGAAGTGTACTAGTCTTACTCAATGGAATTTGTCTTGAATTATTTGAAAATCTTTTATGTATGCAGGACATACATGTCATTAGGTCGGCATAAACACTTCCGATGATATTTTTTAAAAAAATATTGCAGCGTGTTTCTCTTAAATTTTCACACTTATCACTGATGAAATTGAATTATGCTAGCACTAAATCATGATTTTCGCGACTATAACCCTCATCTCATGAATGAGGTGAACTAGTCGTACCCAATGGTATTTGTCTTGAATTATTTGAAAATCTTTTATGTGTGAGCATACTCTTCATTTTTGGAATTAAAATTTCCAATTGTCAAGCCCCAAACTTAAGAGCAGAGTTCTTTGTCACTAGGCCGGCATTAACAATTGGATGACTTTTTTTCTAAAATAATAAAATGCACCGTTTTTTTCCTGAATTTTGCACATTTATTACTCGTGAAATTGAATTATGCTAACGCTGCTCATGATTGTCGCGACAATAATCCTTATGTAACGCACTCAATGAAATTTGTCATGAATTATATGAAAATCTTTTACGTGTTTAGGGCATACTCTTCATTTGTGGAATAAAAATTTCCAATTGTCAAACCCTATAACTTAAGAGCAGAGGTGGGCATAAGTTGGTTAATTTTTTTTATTCTCCAAATAATAAATAGCTATAACTTCATTAGTTAATAGGCAAAAGTGCAAACAACCCCCCTAAATTATCACAAATCGGCATTTTACTCCCTGGACTACAAAAATGAACAAATCAATACCATAACTATCCAAATCCGTGCAAGTTAACCCCTGAAGCTCAATTCCGGCCACTTTCCGTCCCACAAGTGCGGTCCTTTTCTTTTAATTCCAAAATTATCTTAGAATACTTATTAATACTATTATTTATTTGTTATTACCCTCGTCGCCTTAAACCTCTGATGACCAGTGTTGGTTCAATCAAGGAATGCAAGAAAGAAAAAGGAAATGAAGAACCCAATTACTCCGTATAATATAACAAATCAAAAGGGAGACTTGCAGAGGGTAATAACAAATAGCAATCAAAAAGGAAAAGGAAAGAAAAAGCAATGAAAAATGGATGGTTATGGAAGGAGAGAGAGATTTAGAGTGAGAGAAATGTTGTGGGTTGTTCATGAATTATCACTACAGACTCAAACAATTACAAACCCATCTTTCAATGGAAATTTCATCATCATGTTCCTCACTTTTCAGTTCATTCCCTTATCGATTCCACTGCTCCACCTTGCCGTTGTGTTTCTGCCACATTCAATCACAGCCATGGTCGTCGGCGAACCCAGAAGATCATCACTATGCTCACAGTAAAAGATAGGAGTAGACATTGATGATACGGTGGTCCTGTGGTCAAATTTGGTTTGTTTAATTTTTAAACGTCTCTCAATTCAGAGAAACCATAATTCTAACAAGTCAAAGGCCCACTGCCACAAAGCACAAAAATTATTAGCTATTATCTCAGACAGACAGACAGACAGAGAAAGATATTAGATAAAGAAAAAAAAAAGGAAAATAAAAATCACCATTCCCTTTCTAGATTCTGATTTTTCAAAGCTGTTATTGATTAAATCACTATATTTCCGGTTATGGAATCGCCGGAGAACCTCGCCGTCGCGTTTGAATTGGCCAAGAAGATCATCCTCCGGTGGGACTCTACGGCGTCGGAGGACGCCAGAGAACGCATGATCTTCAACGGTGACCGCCATGAGATCGATCGCTACTTGCAGGCTGTCGACGAGATTCAACGCTCTATGGAGTCGGCGACGATCGCTAACAACCAGAACAAAGCCAACACGGCGATCCAGATCGCCATGGCTCGACTCGAAGATGAGTTTCGCACCATCTTGATCACTAATACCGATCCGATCAAGACCGATTCCACTGCTGTACGTCGCCTCCGTGTTTCTGCCAAATTTAATCACGGCCATAGGCGCCGGCGAACCAACCGGCCAATTCTTGTTTTCCGATGCCGCGCCGCGAGTTCATCACAGCCAAACTCACCACCGAGAAGCTCACAGCCGAGTTCTCCTTGCTCGCCGGTGCTGCGCCGCAAAGTCACAACCGACCTGTCCACGGCCTATCGCTGGCCCATGCCGCCATCGTCATCGCTGCACCAGTCGGCAAACCGGTCCTCTCCACTCCCCATCGCTGGCCCATGCCACCATCGCCATCACTGCACCAGCCGGCCGTACCAGGAATCCTTCCCTGAAATTGCACATCTCCGATTCAGTCCTTGCCGCCAATTCAGTCTCTCTGTCGCCATCATCATTCTTTGTCGGATTCACGCTGATTATTTATTTTCGTTTTTTTTTTTTTTTTTCTTAATTACAATGAGTAGTTTTGTAAATTTACAATGAAGTCGGTTAGAAAGTGGCCGGAATTGAGTTTCAGGAGTTTACTTGCACAGATTTAGATAGTTGTGATACTAATTTGTTCATTTTTGTAGTCTAGGGAGGTAAAATGTCAATTTGTGATAATTTAAGGGGGTTGTTTGCACTTTTGCTTAGTTAATATTAAGGAATAAATAAATGCCCATGCATTTGTATAAAACTGGCACATGCTAAATATACTTTGTACTATATTTCATACTTATAATATATTATAAAGTAATATATGGTTGTAATTTGTGAAGGTTGCTTCTCCAAGGGTATAAACTGAAAGGATTCCTTCTGCCAATGTAAGCTTGTCTGCTTTTAGAAAAACATATGAAATTAGACGCCCTTAAAATAAGGCTAATGTCAACTGTGTGACTGTGTGAGATTTAATATGCCTTTTGACATGTTTGCCACTATCTTGATGTCATTGTTAATTATTGCACATTCTCTCTTTATAATTGTACTCCAATCATGACATCCTTCTCTAGTGTTCGTCTCATTTACAATATTTATATCATAGTTATTTTATTATTGTTTATGTCCCCTTTAATGCAAAAATCTATTTGTCTTTGCTTGTTGCCTAGAGAGATTGTTTTTTTTTTAAGGGAAGGAATATTCAAGAAAAGAGTTTTTACACGTATTGTTTGGTTGAGCATGAGAGAAACGGTACATCATTACATAATCTGGAAAAGGGCATTTTAGACAGATAAAAGATAGAAAGAAAAGACAAAAAAAATACGTCTTTCTTTGCTCTGACCTTTTAAAAGAAACGTGAATGGCTTGTTGGATGTGATGATGATATTATACGTGTATCATGAGAGAGATATTTAATATCATGAGAGAGATATTTAATATTTCTCAACCACAATCGATTATGAAATAAGCTTGAGGGAATTAATATCCCTAATTCTCGACACTCACTTTCTGTGATTAAAGTTGGAATGTAAAGTGATTGATTTTTGACCAATCACATACAAAAGGCGAGTGTTGAGAGACAATCTCCTTATCGACTGCTGCTAGCACTCATCTTTCCTATTTTATATTATTTTAAATTAATAATCAAACACTGAAAAATGATTTATGGACCATTAATATGTTGTCGCTTCTTATAAAATCTACAAAATAACAAGATACTTAATAGTTTGAGAATTTATCAAAGAGTATCTAGTTTAATGATATAACCTCCTCCTCCTCCTCAAAAAACAATAAGAGAGTTTCGAATTCAAGTGTGTGGACCAAAAATGTGCATGAGTTGTGTTTCTTCCCAAACGCTAATTGAGCAGCCCTCTTAAGCCTAATGTAACACCATTTTTGAGGTTTAGCATAAAAAATATGAGAATTGTAAACCTTGTCATTTGGTGATTTGAGTAACATGTGATTGAGGGGTATTCCAAATCAACCTTTTTTTTATTTTTTTATTTTTGGGAAAAGGTTATATACCAACTCAACATGATCAAGTAAAAGATAGAGATCGTTTATACATTTTAATGAATAATATGGTATTATATTGAAAAGCAAAGATGCTTTTGAAAACATGATGCTAAAGGATAATTTCAAATCAAAAGATGCATATATAATTGCATATCACTTTCATAGCATTAGTGGTGTTTGGTAATCACAATCCAACTAATATTGTGGTAAACCACTGTACACATGGATGATGTATCTCATTGTTTCTCTCTCCCAAAATTCTAAAATAGATTGATTGGCTAGGATGAGTGCGTGTATCTTATGCCACAAAAATGAGAGTGGGCATGGATTTCTCCATGTTGTCGAGGGCTTTGCAAGTCAATGTTGGCATGCTGGAAAAGCACGTGCGAGGACCAATCCCTTTCACACGCGAGGCATGCAACCAAACGATGCCTAAACGACGGTGTTTGCATGGTGGCGGCCTCCGAAACCCACGGCCCTAATCAGCCCCCACCACAACCCCTTCCACCTCCTCCTACAGCCACCCGCCTTCTCACCACCACTGTCCAATCGAAACAACGCCGAAGGACCACGGCGGGACTGCCTGTTCCTCATATCACCCAATTCCATCTTCGTTGGAAACCTTGCCAACCCAAACATAAACAAGTACCACCTATACTTCGCCGGCGGCGCCACCACCGACACCTTCCGAACTGAAACACCATACCTTCCGGAACCACGTGTATATTTCTCCAACACCGGGGATGATGACAATGACTTACTTGGGCTGGAAACATATAATAATTTAGACACTTTTTTTTGCTTGCATGGACCTTTAGTACCTCTGGCAGAGGTTTTAGCTTTGTTAAGAGACTCTGATTTCCACCGGAAAAGGCCTCGCCTTTTCGGGTTTTTGTGGTTGGTGCTTTCGAGCTTGTGGGTGTCAATGGACACTGGTTGTTTGTAAGGAATGAGCTTTCCACAGAAAATAATGTTGTTGTCAGGTGGATAAGTAGTAGTAGGAGTACTCCATTCTTCACTGAAGAACTCGAAGTAGTCTTGATCGGAGGACCATGATGAGCTTTGATATTCTTTGAAGAAGTTTTCGGACTCCGATGCGTCCCTATATATTGGAAGATCACAAAGAGAGAGTGTTTCTTCTGCTTCATCTAAGTCCTGCATCTTAGGGTTAGGGTTAGGGTTAGGATTTTGGTCCATTAATGAGACTTGGTAGGACTCTTTAGTAAAGCATCAATGGATAATAAGAATAAATGGTGCTAGGGAGAGAGACTGTTTTTGGAAGGAAGTGGGTTGTTTGCGATTACTTGTAGGACACTATAGGGTTATATATATATATGTATATGATATGAGAGAGAAAGGGTTTTAGAGAGAGAGAAATATGGCGTGTTACAAGGGTTGATGGGTATGGCTTCTAGATGAATAGAAATAAATAAGAAATTGAGTGAGAGAGGCTGATTCTCTTTCGGCACTCTAGAAGAGTTATAATTTCTAGAGGAGCAGCCCGGACAAAAAAGGAAAAGGTTGCCACAGTCATAGATAATATACACATATAATATAGATATAGATATACGTCATGCAAGAGAGTTCGATCTGTTTGTTGTTGGACGATCTATATATTTTAATTTAAATTTTTTTTGCTTAGCCAGCTTATTGATGCACATGTCGTGTTAGATTTAATTAGTTAATTAATGAGGTAGCATAAACTAAGGTATATTTACATTGACATTTAACTTTCATAATCACATATTATATAAATACATTAACACTTACCAAGTGATGAACAAAACAAAGAATGTTTAAAAGGATTAATTCAAGAGGCTTCTGTTATTGTAAAGTTTGAAGATCAAGATGAGTCAAATACATGCAATTTTACCTTTGTATGTGAACAAATTATATAAAAATACTGCAAATATCTACAAGATATTAGAAATATAAGTAGATAATAGTGGCTCTTCCAAAACAACCTAAAGTAAAAGGTTATGTTTCTTTTTAGATTTCAAAGAAAAAAAATATCTTTTAAGATAATAGAACATAATGATTCAATATTTATTTGGTTAAAAAAATTAAAAATTATTTTCTATAAGTTGAGTTAAAAAAATGTAGCCAAGGCCCATGGGTTTTATACATGAAACTTTATATTTGAAATTAATTTTGAGATAACTAAATTAAATAACCCCTTCCTCACTTATTATATTCATTATAGAACCTTAAGCTTATTTATATTTTTTAATAAATATTATAAAAATAGAATTTTTTTGGAAGTTTGTCTTTGTTATGGGCAGTCTGAATTAAGCTCGTTGAGACGTAGACGTGGAAGTAACCTTTTATTCTGTATTTTTTGGACAATTTCTGCGTGGGATTTGGTTCTAGATCTGGGTCCCACCTTAATGCTCTCTTTCCTGACTCATTCATGCCACGTGCAGAGCAATGGACTCTTTTTTCCTTTAAAAGTTTGTCCATTTGTGCAGCGGCCCCGGAATTTAGTGCGCATTTTTGCCATAGTCATATATTATGACATTAATGGTGACAATTCTTTTTTTTGACTATTTCACTAAATAAATATTTTGACTCTTTCACTAAATAAATGAGAAAAAACAATTTGTTGACTCCATTTCTCCTTGGTGGGACAACACATTTATGTCCTGGTACAATATTTATACCATGTCACTTCAGTTTTAAGAAGAGAGGATCTATTGATAAAGTTAGAGGTAAGTGTGTGTAAATATATATTTGTTTGTTTGTTTTTTAAAAAAAGATATTGTAAAAACAAAAACATATGAATTATTGTTAAAAATCGATCTAAATTATGAAAACAATCACTTCATACAAAACAAAAGTAAATTTAGATTTATATTTAAATTTGTGACCAAGCATTCCAGGTAATTTGACCAAAGTTGGATAATTACCTTCTTCTTTTTTTTAAGTAATACTAGACATCTTAGATTTTTTTTTTTTTCACTTAATAAAAAACAAGGAGTGTTACTGTGAATCCATCCCACATTACCACACTTTATAAATCTATAGATCATGGTTTTACTTAATCTTGATTCTTTATCAAAAGACTTCAATTCACGCGAATTATTAATTTCCTCTTAAAATGATTTTGACATCCAACTTTCTTCTTGTTGTCTTGCGTACTAAGCCCCTATCATGGATATATTTGAGGCTTAGGAAACACAGATATGATACTTCTTTTATGATGGCGTGACAGTATCAAATACTCAGACAGTCATTGAATTGCGGACATGACCTGGATACATGTTCAAATACGTTTAAGAATATCTTGAAAATTAAATATTTTATTTTTTGGTTGGATACATAATTAACAAGACATTAATACATTTTCGACATTTTAAAATAGTGTAAGAAATTATAAATGATAAAACCCTAATTTTTCAGTTCACGTGATTCATTAATTTCCTCTTAAAATGATTTTGACATCCAACTTCTTTGTTGTTGTCCTGCGTATTAAGCCCCTGTCATGGATTCATTAGGCTTGGGACAAACATGATACTTCGTTATGATGTCGTGACAATATCAAATACTCGAACACTTATCGAATATGCAGATAGGACTTGGACACGTGTTTAGATGCGTTTAAAAGTATCTTGAAAATTAAATATTTTATTTTTTGGTTAGACACTAAATGCACAAGACATTAATACGACCCTTAGTAGTTTTGTATTTATATTTTTAGGAGAATGAGATTCAATGCAATTTATATATTTTATGCGTTAATTAGAAAAACAATATAAAATTTAATAAAAACAAAAATAACAAGCATCTAGCTCTTCGCTCCGAATTAATTATTTTATTCATGATTATTGGGATAAAATGACCAAAAAATTATATATATATATATATATATATATATATATATATATAAAATTATTTTTTGACATATTCATGTCTTATTCTAAGTCACATAAAGCGGGAACGAAAACGAGAGCGAATTCGAAAGTGACAGAATTAAGTCATAAGTACGCTCGGAGTATAAGAGCGATACCCGTTGAGAAAAATTATGTGACTTAAATCGTACCTGTGTCTTACTTTTTAAAGATATGCTGTAACTTGTGTTCCGTGTTGCTATGGGTGCTTTCTTGATTTAATGTCATAAAATATTAAAATGGTAAGTGCTGGTTATAGTTTTTCCAACACATATGCTAAGAGACTGACTTTGTTAGCTAGGGATTTTTAGCGGAACTTGAAATTCTAATGGAATTACGCTATCTTCTCCGTTATTGATGTCGATTGCATAGCCTTTATATTTGGAGCAAATTTTCTCCCCTAATTCATACAGTAAGTAGAGAATATTTTGTTGATTGGCGAACATATTCCCTCGTAGATTTCTAGCTTCATTTGCTTAATTTAGAATTTGACTTATTGCACAATTCTGTAGGTTTTCCGTTATAACATCAATATTTGCTAATATTTTTAAGTAATTCGTCTGATGGTTTTTTTTTTTTTTTTTTTCCCACTGAAATATAATTTGATATAAAAATATTAAAAAATAGTTTGAAAATGAGCTTTGACGAACCTCTAAGACAGTTGTATTCTTATTTGGAGGTCAAGTGTTAATTAAAAACAAAGACACTCTAATCGCATTGAAGCTCAGGTAAGCCAGGACTCTCCGGTTTGGGGGCCAAATAAATTTATTTTATTTTATTTTATATTACCACTGAAAAAATAATAATAAAAGGAGCCAGTGCATTCAGGATTTTTTTTAACTGATTGGCTTAAAAATTATATACATCAATTTAATATTAATGTATATGCTTATATTTATGTGTGTGTGTGTATATATTATGGGAGCAAAAATCTCTCCTTCCCATTAAGGCAAGCCACATCAGCTAACAAGGGTCCCGCCCAATACAACTGCTTTGAATTAAGCAAATTAGGGTCCTTCCAAGGCCTAAAAAAGAGGCCCAGCTCAGAAGAACCTTCGTCGGTATCTCAGCCCGTTATAAGACTGATCGAAGTTATCTCTCCGGCCGAACATAGTTTGATCAAGCCCAAAAGAATTATCATCAACCCATCACAAGATCAGCTTAATCTATTCTCGGTCAAACATACAGCCTGGACAAACATTATCCATGATTCAGATCAAATCAATCACGGCATCGAAAAAAAGCCTCACATAATAGAATCTATATGAAGAAAAAGCCCTGTATAGAAGAAAAGCTTTGTATGAAACAAAATGTAGAAGTATAATGATGAACAAAATCGTAGAGAACAAGCAAGACGAGTCTTATCCTAATATAAGTATATTTGTATAAATAGGGGCAAGGTCCCAAATAAAATATATATGCAACATTTGCACCATTTTTATTATTTTTCCTTGAATCTATCATTTTATTTCAGTGCATTGCTTTTTTGCGTTGACTCTTCTAAGTTGACGAATTTTTGCACCTACACTTTGGCACTGATGTGATGCATTCATACGAATTCAAAGTCCACCAGAGGCATGATGCGGGATGGGATTTCAACCCAACCCTTTTTAACCGCCAGACTGGTACCGAAGGTTTCCATGCCTGCAGACGTCCGAAAGTTATGTTCCTCACATGGTCAGATCTTTGCACAACAAGTGCAGCCGTCCAACCACAATGCATAACACGCCGAACGGCCTTTGGACAAAGGACAACAAACCAAAGGCTAATCGCCAAAGGAGTGTTCCAGACAATTTTGCAAGCAAATATTCAAAGGAATTAAAAGGTATTCCAATGGTTTAATCTTCGATCAAGGTACGATTGCCGACTTCGCCTCTTTAATTAATGTTTTCTTCTTGATTTCTATTATTGAATCAAAACCCAAGAGCCATGATTAAGGCCAAGGTTTTTCTTGTAGAAATTAAGAAAATGGTAAATCTATAGAATTTATATACACATATTGAGTCGTTGATTTTATGCAAAAGTTGATCCTCAAAATTATATATCAAAATCTTGATTTATCTGGATTATTTTATTTGATTTTAATCATGATTCTTAGAGTAGTGAATACTTAAAGATCTTAAACTCAAAGTTGTGAAACTTTGAAATCTGCACGGCATTGAATGTTTCAGGCAATTATATATGTTAAAAGATAAAAAATAAAATAAAAAATAAAAAATAAAAATCTAATATATATATATATATATATATATATATATAAAGTTTATCATATAAGGGCATTGATGACATCATCACTCCCTACAACACTATCTTTGTCTAAAGTCAGCCGGATTTGACTGTTTTTATATTAATACAGTTGGACACTTTCAATTTTTGATAACTATGTCACAATTTCACTAGTATCCAAAAGAAAAGCTTATGAGTGCAGAAGAATAAAGCACAACCTTACAATTCAGAAGGAAACCGGAGATGGCCTAGTTTCCCATTTGAGTGTTTTTCAACTTCACTTTTTTCTCAAGTTTCTTTTTCTCTATTTAAGAATTCAATTTGACCTGCATATTCATAGCAATCTCCATTCGGCTTATGGGGTTAATTTTGTTGTAGTTTGTTCTATATTTTTTCTGGTTTAGAAAGACAAAAAAAGTATCTTCTTCAGGTTCATTAGCAAATTGGTTATTCTTTATCTAGGCCACATCTATTGGTAAGTAATAAGTCACAGGCCACCATGACCTTTCTCACAGCATCCTTTATATTTGTCGCCTTCCCTGCAAGAATGAGTTATATGGATATGGTTGACATTGACGCTTTTGATAATGCATTCTCAGTTCAACACTACCATGAAACTTTACTATAATTCATCTATATCAAATTCTCTCTTATTCATTAACAAATGAAATTTTAGATAAAGACTAGGGTCTATTGTGATTCTAGTCTTTCTAGACAAAAAGTGATATGAAAAGAAGGGTGAGAGACTGAAATTTACAATTAGAGGGCCATCTTTTGAGAAATTCCCATAGGTACAGACCCTCAGTTTGTGACAACTAAAAGAATGAGTACAAATAGTGACAAAGTCAGCTTCCTTTTTTTTTTGATTTCTTTATTTATTAAAATATGTTTCATGTGAGTCCCCCTTAGCTGCTAAAAAACCAAATTGAAGAGCATAACAATTTGATAACAAGAAAAATAGATCATCTCAAAGAAAACAAGATTTCATTGATGACATCTGTTACCCAAGAATTGACTCTAGAGGGGGTAAATAGAGTCAATGGCCAATTTTCGCAATTTATAGATTTATAATTTCTAAT
Source organism: Cornus florida (assembly GCF_030987335.1). NCBI lineage: Eukaryota > Viridiplantae > Streptophyta > Magnoliopsida > Cornales > Cornaceae > Cornus > Cornus florida. The sequence continues at coordinate 70,882,706 of NW_026775576.1, read as the reverse complement.
CAACAACTTAAACAATTATACAATAATGAAAGTAAACAATTAATAGCACAATTGTAAAAGAGATAAGGGAAGAGAAATTACAAATAATGACTCGGCGACTTTAACGAGGTTCGGAAACTCCTACTCCTTGGCTCAAGACTCCTCTTGAGACATCCCAATCCACTAGTGTACCTCCTTACGGGTGGAAAGCAAACCTTTACAAGAAGTAACTCATTGTTTCACCTTGCTAAGAGAATGACCTCTCTTAATCTTCCTTTGGGTCACACCAACCATTACAAATTGAAGCTAGCTTGTATCTTCTTCCTTGGGCCACACAAGCCCTTACAAATGAATATAAGATTTGTTGCATACAAATATATCTCTCAAAGATTGATATGCAAATCAAGGCTTACAACTAGAGTAGATATGAATATAAATGAAGCTCAATACTCTATGAAAAATATGAATAGAGAGGATGATATAAGTGAAGAATATAAGCTCTTATAATCTCTCAAGTATATGATAGAGTACAAACTCTATAAAAATTCAAGCAAGAGCAAAAGTCCTTTGAATGCTTAATTGAATTTCTTAAAATAGTATATGAGTGAATGAGAAAGGTGAAGAGAAGATGTGAGAACAAAAGCTCTCTAATGCAGTATAATGTCTCTCAAATGGTGCCTCTTAAAATGTTCAGACATTTCTCACTCTATTTATAGAGTTTGCAAGCTCAAAAGAGCTGTTAGAGATAGACAACATAAAGCACAAGACAAAAAAGCCGTTGGATTTGAATTTTCCGTAGGGAGCAGGCTCTATCTTGAAGGGAGCAAGCTCCCTTAGCTCTGAGAGTCAGTTCTCCATGGCATGGAGTCGGCTCCCTACCTCTGAGAACCTGCTCCCTAATTTAGGAGCCTGTTCTCTACCTGGGAGTTGGTATTTTTCGTGAGAATAGGCTACTGGAATATCAAGAGCCGGCTCTGTCTCCTATGGAGGCGGCTCCATTGCTGGGCAGACTTCAAATGGACATAACTCAGTCCATTTAACTCCGAATAAGCTGACATTTAAGTCTAAATTCATTGCCTTGAAGTCAGATTTCTAATGCCACTAGCCTTACTCAAAAATTCCAAACACAAAAATAGTTATGGCTATTTTAGTGCAACCTGGTTAGAAATTTTGCAGACCAGAAACTTGCATCTTGTGATGGTTATATCTCACTCAATTCAAATCCAATTTAGGTGAAATTTAAGTCTAAAATCAAGGGCTCGAAGTCAAATTTCTAATTCCACTGGCCTTACTTAAAAACTCCAACTACAAAAATAGTTATAGTAGTTTTAGTATAGGCTGGTCTGGATATTTTCTGGACTAAAAATTGCTTCTTATGAGATAGCCATCTTTCTAGCACCTAGAACTTTGATGTATGGTTCAATTCAGTTCAAGTCTAGTTTCTAAGAGTCTAGGGACATATAAGGATGATAAATATCAAGTGCATTGTGTCCTAGAGTCATTTACCAATTCATGGTAACAAAGGCTTTAAAGATGAAAGATTAAGTTCAATGCCTTACTTTTACTTTCTAGAGACCAAAATAAATCTTATGATTAATGTGCATAGTCCTAGAATTTCTAGCTTAAATGTTGAGTCCTTTCAAAGCTTAAGTAAGATTGAACTAACTCATTCTTTAACAATGACTTCATATGTCAATTAAATGTGAATGAAGTTCATAATCTATTGTTAATGGTCATAGGAACTTATGAATGATGTAATGATATGCATGGTCCTATAGAAATGAGCTTCAAATGTATTCATAAATACTTTGACATTGAATCTTAAATACTCACCAACCTATCTATCTCTTTCTTCATGTTTTGTCTATGATCGTGTAGGCTTTGAGGTAGAATTATTTCTTTCCTTTCCTATGAGTTGCTTTCTTCCTCATTGTAGTCCAAGCTATCTTTGGATGGACATTGCATTTAGTTCCTTACAACTTCATGTCTTCATTTTATCCATTTCTTTCCTTGATGTGATCTTGAATAATGGAATACTTGAAATGATCTTTAATGCTTCATTGATGTCATTCTTTGAATGAGAATAATCTATATAACACTCAATGTAAACATTAGTCCTTATACACCATTAATGGTTTGTTATCATCAAAACCTCTAGATTGTCCTTGGATGAAATCCTTAAGGTCAACAATCATCACTCCTTAGATGAAAAGTGCAAAACTGATGATAATGCTTTCAGATTAATGTTTATATGGATTTTGATACTAGTGAGTGCACAAGCTGTGCTATTTGGTTTATTACTTGAAGTCCTAAACATATTACATGCATCAAATATTTTCAATTGAACTTTAAATGTTTTTAGAGCTGAAATATGCTATATCTGATAAATGAAAAAATACTTTTGTTGATTGGAATTTTTATTTATGTATTCGGTTGTGATATATAAGTTCTCAAAATTCTTTCTTGCCATTAATCAGTTAGTGTATGCTGCATGTAATTCTTTTACATACTTTTGATAACTTTGTATTTGCTCCATGTTCGTATGTTGATTAATATTTGGGTTTAGTTTATTCGCATTTCAATAAAGACCAATCCCCAAGTGAAGTGGCAAATAGCCCAATTATGAAGCTATGCTATTTGTGGCATCAGAACGTTTTTTTTTTTAAAAAAAAAAAAAAAAAAAAAAAAAAAAAAAAAAAAAAAAAAAAACAAGAAGAAGTGGGGGCAAGCCTAACCAAAAAAAGTCTCAGACCTCAAGAGTCCGAAGGCATCAAGTAAAATTTCTTCTAAGGCACAGACGGGTGCCGAGGAACAAAAATCCTCGGACCTCAAGAGTCCGTAGGTACCAAAAAATAAAATTTCCTCTAAGGCACAAAAGAGTGCCGAGAAATAAAATTACATGAAAATCACCTCGTTGAAGGTTATATTTTCATAAAAATTCTCAAGGAACAAAAAAGTGCTGAGAAATAAAATTACATGAAAATCACCTCATCGAAGGTTAAATTTTCATGTAAAATCTTCTGAGGCACCAAAGAGTACGAGAAATAAAATTACATGAAAATCACCTCGTCGAAGGTTAAATTTTAATATAAAATCCTCTAAGGCACAAAAAATAAAAAAGTGCCAAGGAATAAAATTAACTGAAAATTACCTCGGATTCAAGAAAACCGATGATTAAATTTTCATAAAACTCCTCATGGCACCAAAGAGTACCGAAGACTAAAATTATATGAAAATTACCTCGGACTCAAAGAAGCCGAATGCGAGGAATAAAATCACCTCGTCGAAAGTTAAATTTTCATGTAAAATCCTCTAATGCACAAAAGAGTGCCGAGGAATAAAATTACATAAAAATCACTTCGTTGAAGGTTAAATTTTCCTGAAAAATCCTCTAAGGCACAAAGGAGTGCCAAAGAATAAAATTATACGAAAATTACCTCGAAATCAAAGAAGCCGAAGATTAAATTTTCATAAAAATCCTCAAGACAGAAAAAAGTGTCGAGGATGAAAATTACATGAAAATTACCTCGAAATCAAAGAAACCGAATGTTAAATTTTCATAAAAATCCTCAAGGCACAAAAAAGTGCCGAGGATTAAAATTATATGAAAATTACCTCGGAGTCAACAAAGCCGAATGTTAAATTTTCATAAAAATCCTTTAGGCACTAAAGAATGTCGAAGAATAAAATTATATGAAAATTACCCCGGACTCAAAGAAGCCGAAAGTTAAATTTTCATAAAAATCCTCAAGGCACAAAAGAGTGCCGAAGAATAAAATTATAAGAAAATCACATCGAACTCAAAGAAGTCGAAGGTTAAATTTTCATGTAAAATCCTTTTAGGCACAAAAGAGTGCTGAGAAAGAAAATTACATGAAAATTACCTTGAACTCAAAGAAGTCGAAGGTTAAATTTTCATGTAAAATCCTCTAAGGCACAAAAGAGTGCCGAAGAATAAAATTACATGAAAATCACCTCGTCGAAGGTTAAATTTCCGTGAAAAATCCTTTAAGGCACAAAGGAGTGCCAAAGAATGAAATTATATGAAAATTACCTCGGAATCAAAGAAGCCAAAGATTAAATTTTCATAAAAATCCTCAAGGCACAAAAGTGCCAAGAAATAAAATTATATGAAAATTACCTCGGACTCAAGAAAGCCGAAGGTTAAATTTTTATAAAAATCATTAAGGCACCAAAGAGTGTCAAAGAATAAAATTATATGAAAATTACCTCGGACTCAAAGAAGTCGAAGGTTAAATTTTCATAAAAATTCTGAAGACACAAAAGAGTGCCGAAGAATAAAATTACATGAAAATCACCTCAAACTCAAAGAAATCGAAAGTTAAATTTTCATACAAAATCCTCTAAGGCACAAAAGAGTGCCGAGAAAGAAAATTACATGAAAATCACCTCGAACTCAAAGAAGTCGAAGGTTAAATTTTCATGTAAAATCCTCTAAGACACAAAAAAGTGCCGAAGATTAAAATTACATGAAAATCAACTCGAACTCAAAGAAGTCGAAGGTTATAATTACCAAGAAATAAAATTATAATTACCTCGGATTGAAGAAAATCGATGGTTAAATTTTCATAAAACTTCTCAAGGCACCAAAGAGTGCCGAAGAATAAAATTATATGAAAAATGCCTAGGACTCAAAAAAGCCGAAGTTGAATTTTTATAAAAATCCTCAAGGTACAAAGGAGTGCCGAGCAATAAAAATAATATGAAAATTACCTCGGACCCAAAGAATTTGAAGGTTAAATTTTCATATAAAATCCTCTAAGGCACAGAATAATGCCGAGGATAAAAGTAATATGAAAATTGCCTCGACTTCAAAGAATTCGAAGGTTAAATTTTCATATAAAATCCTCTAAAACACAGAATAGTGTCGAGGATAAAAGTAATAAGAAAATTGTCTCGAATTTAAAGAAGTTGAAAATTAAATTTTCATATAAAATCCTCTAAGGCACGTAATAGTGCCAAGGATAAATATAGTATGAAAATTACCTTGAAGTCAAATAATTCGAAGGTTAAATTTTCATATAAAATCCTCTAAGGCACAGAATAGTGCCGAGGATAAAAGTAATATGAAAATTGCCTCAAATTCAAAGAAATTGAAAGTTAAATTTTCATATAAAATCCTCTAAGGTACGGAATAGTGCCAAAAATAAAAATAGTATGAATATTACCTCGAAGTCAAAGAATTCGAAGGTTATATTTCATATAAAATCCTCTAAGGCACAGAATAGTGCCGAGGATAAAAATAATATGAAAATTACCTTGGACTCAAAGAATTCGAAGGTTAAATTTTTATATAAAATCCTCTAAGGTACAAAATAGTGCCGAGGATAAAAGTAATATAAAATTTACCTCAGATTAACAAGAGTCGAAGGTTAAATTATTATAAATCCTTTAAGGCATAGGAGAATGCCAAAGAATGAAAATTACATAAACATTACCTCGGACTCACTAGAGTCGAAGTATAAATTTTATAAAAAATTGCCGAAAGACACAGAAGAGTGCCGAAGCAAAATATATCGCCTCGGAAGAAAATTCAAAGGCCAAAATTTTACAAAGAATGATTGAAGTAGCGAAAGGCATGAAAAGTCGATTCTTAATAAACAGTAGCAAGCGGTGTAGAAAGCTGATCATCCGAAGCTAATCACCGAGGCTAGTCATGAAAGTCGATCATTAAACCTAATTGCTAAAGAAAATCTCTAGATTGATCACTAAAGATGATCACCAAGGTTGGTCACCAACATTATTCATCAAGGTTGGTCACCTAAGCTGACTGCCAAGATTAATCGTTATTAACATGAGAAAATAAAAGCACTAACAGCTTGAAGAGAAGATGCAATACCTCTAATTTTAAAAGAATAGTCTCGGTATTTAATTAATTGTTTTATTGTATTTTTATTTGATTATTTGCTTATTTGTTAATTTGTTTAATTTTTTTTATTTGTTTGAATTAATTGTTTAATTGTTTTCGTTAATTGAATTAATTGTTTAATTGTTTATTTAATTGAACTAATTGGTTAATTGTTTTATTTAATTGATTATTTGCTTATTTGTTAATTTGTTTAATTAGCATTATTTGTTTAATTGAAATTATATGTTAGGTGACTTGAATTAAATGTTTAACTTAATTGTTTACATTAAAATGTTTGATTTTGTTTAAGAATGGACTTGGGTGGTATGGGTTAACGGGGTACGGTTAATACCCATGGATGTTTATATATATAGATATATATATGTAGGTATATATGTATATGTGGATTAGTTTAATTATTAAAAATTATTAATAATTAAATTAGTACTAATTTTCATTATTCACTGTATATTATGATTCTAGGGTTATCATGTAGGAATAGGGTAGCCGACTTATTTACATATAGGTATTTTATATTTTTGTTTTGTTTTCCTTGCCGACTCCTCATATGACTAGAATTAGATTTTATTAGAAGGCTATATATATGTCATTATAAGTCTACTTAGGGTTAAGAAAACCCTATTCACGTATACAGAGAATTCACGAACAGTGAGGTTTGAGAGAAAAATAGAGAGAGGGAAAATTAAGGTTTGGCTAGGAGAAAGGGCTGAACCGAGGAGGGGTATTGGAAACTTGCTTGTGGGTTGAACCAGGAGCAATAAAGGAGTTGAGAACAGTCTCGGATTGCCGAAATAGTTAGGAAGACGACGCTAAGGTTTTAAAACTGAAATCAGAGGCAAGTTCTATTTCTTGCTCTCTCTTTGACTTGTGTTCTGTGCATACTTAGGTAGTCTCTAGGAACTTAATGGACATTAAAATTGATTATGTATGCATGTAATTTAGATGTTAAACTGTATTTTTATGTGGTGATTAACTGAAATTGAATTATTGAACAAATTGTTTCATATTCTGCTTTAAATCTTGTAAAGATGCATACTTTGATTTAAAAGTTTCTGAGAGAGTTTTGGGACATGGACAAACTTCTGGAAACCTAAATAAGACATTACAGAGTGTGTTTAGCATCATCGAAGATAAGAACGATGACAGAAAGCAGGGACAGAACTGGCTCCATAATATTTTTTGACCACGACTCTCTGTGAAAGAGAGAGCCGGCTCCCTAGGTCACAGAGCCGGCTCCCAAGGTTAGGGAGCCGGCTCCCTTGTGTGGGAGCTTGCTCTCTCATTTTTGAGAGCAAGCTCTCTTGCATAGTAACTTACGGGAATTTTTTTTAAAGCACAGTTTTAATTTTTTTAAAAAATGTCAGGACTGTTTTGGGTTGGTAAATGGAATTCTGAATTATTTTTCATGACATGTTAGGATCCCGTGATGCATAATCTTAATCTATATGCTATTGATTTGAATAATATGGAGGTTTAAATAAGCTTGCATGCTGTCAGTGGACATGGAGGATTAAATTACTTAATATTATTTTAGCGATTTAAATAGCTGTGACATAATTTATAAGTCTTGAACTGGATGCATAATATGATTATTTATATATCATATTTTTATTATGCATAAGCTTTGGATTTTAATTGATGAAATATTTATCTCTGTTTATAAATTAAGGGAGTTTGTAAATTGTATGCACCGATATAGGACGGTGGCACATTAGGGACGAATTAGTTCAAAATACTAAGTCCTACCTACTCTGAAATAAGGGAATGGATTACAAAATTAAATCCTACTTATATTTAAATCAGTTCAACTGTATAAAGTTGAATGACTAACTGAATTACTTGCTATTTGTATTTAAGTCAGAATCAACTGAGTAAGTTGAGTGACTAATTGGATTATTTGTTATTTATGTTTAGGTCAGATCAACTAAATAAGTTGAGTGACTAACTGGATTAGTTGTTACTTATGTCAGATCAATGAACAATTGAATGACATACTCTGTTTTGGATGGACTTTAAATATATAACTATGGTACCACGATTTGAGCTTGAGTCTCAGAATCGATGGTTAGGGAGCGTATATGCATTAGGATGCATAGCTGGCTATGATGGTTGAGGTGTACCCTGTTAGGTCTAGGTACTCATGCCCACATCTGGTGCGTTTTGCATGTTGCCTTCTATTCAGGTTGAGATCCCTTTTGTAGTCCAGTGTGAGTCCCTTAGTGTGGATTGTGGATATATATATATATATGGACTAGATAGATATTGTTGAGTTATCAAGAATGTATTTGCGTATCGGGTCTCTGTTTGGATTGTAGTTAGAATAGAACTTATTCGTGGGTCTGACCCACTATCATTTTTCAGGTATTGAACAGTTCTAGTCTTAGAGCTTGTTCAAGCTAAGCAAAGGCGGTTATTCACTCTTCCAACGACGTAGGATTTCCTCTTATGTTTTAGTTTTGGATATTATTTCCGTACTTTACTTTATATTGGGATTTTATTAGGGGTCCACTAGATGGATTCCCGAGTTGTACGTATTGAAGGTTTTGGGAAGTTTGGATTATGTTAATCTATAACTTTTGAGGATTTTATATTTAGAATTCTTTCAGCTTTAATTTATTTCTTAATTCTGTTGTATTCTATGTTCATTTAAATATTAATTGTTTGGTATTCCCTCGGGTTTGGGCTTGAGCCTGATCAACCCATGTCTCGGAGTTGAGGGGTATCACAGAAGAAGGCTAAACATAAGGTGCCACCTTTGAACATGGGGGCACCTCAACTATAACCTCCTCAAAGGCCTTAATTTTGGGTCTTTGTACTTTCTAAGAAGACAAATATAGATTACCACCATCAAGGTATATTGTCCCAACTTTCAACTGACATAACTTTTGGTTCACTATAGTTACCATTACAATTCATTAGCTACGATTAATTCCCTCTAGTTACGACTGCCACATCAAACTAAAGGGAATTGGGGGCAAAGTGTGGGGGCAAAAATCTCCCCTTCCAATTAAGACAAGCCACATCAACTAATAAGGGTCCGGCCCAATACAACAGTTTTAGATTAAGCAAACTAGGGCCCTTCCAAGGCCTAGAAACGAGGCCCAGCTCAGAAGAACCTTCGTCAGTACCTTAGCCCATTATAAGACTGATCAAAGTTATCTCTCTGGCCTAACACAGTTTGATCAAGCCCAAAAGAGTCATCATCATCCCATCACAAGATCAGCTTAATCTGTTCTCGGTCAAATATACAACCTAGACAAACATTATCCATGATTCGAATCAGATCAATCACGGCATCAAAGAAAAACCTCACATGGAAGAATCAATATGAAGAAAGAGCCCTGTATAAAAGAATAACCTTAATATGGAACAAAATGTAGAAGGATAATGATGAACAAAAACATGGAAAACAAGCAAGACGAGTATTATATATCCTAATCTGACTATATTTGTATAAATAGGGGCAAGGTCCCCCAATAAAAGATATACGCAATATTTATGTAATGACCCGGTCATTTTCCTTCCTTTCCAGTTTCTCAAATTTTACGGATAAATTTTTTCCATTGATTTCTTTTTCCGAGTTTTCTTTTTCCGTCACTTTTTCACTATTTTTTCATTTTGCGTAACCTATCCGATCGTGCTCGGATTGGATTCCAATCTTGCATGAATTCATTTTACCTTATTTCTATGTGATCCACATATTTTTTTTTTTTTTTTTTGTAGAAAAGCATGCTAGATGTTTACTTTTGCCCGTAGGGGTATAAATGCAAAGATTCTTGAAAATTATTTTCTTTACTTGGGGTATTTTTTGTAATTATCTTTTGATAAAATTTTATATTTAAGATTATTTTAAATGTATCTTTTGAATGGCAACTCATTTTAGGTTTTCTGAGAAATTCACTTTTTGAGTTTTCTAGTGGAGGGGCATTTGTGTAATTATGGAAAGTTTTTGGAAAAGTTTCTCGTTTTGGGTTCAAACTTTCATGAGGAATTTATTTTCACCTTTTATGGATTCTGGCACTTCCGGAATATTTTTCAGATTTTTATTTCATTTATTTTGAATTTTCGAACCTCGTTAGTCGTCAATCTTGTCCGGGGCATATTTTCTTGCTCGGGACTCGGTTTTCGACCCCGTTTCTTCCATTGACCTTAGAATTCCATTCTAAAACTTTTTTATTCACGAACCAGATGGGGCCCATTCGAACAGTTCGGGAAACCTTTTTGACCTATTTAGGGTTAGTGGATGAGAGAGAAAACATTTCTAACTTTTTATTTCCTAAAGTAGCAGCAGCAACCACCATTTCAAGAGCTTGAAGGCTTCACTCTTCTCTCTTCTTTTTTCATCTATTTCCTCTTTGATTTTCATCTTCGCGATTTATACTTTTTTGATCTCCTCGACGACGCGGTCATTTCTATCCGATCGGTTTTCGATTTGCAGCACTTTGATTTTTGGGCTGAGAGTTCAAACTTGGATTTGGGTCTTCTCACTTAAGGATTAATGCTCTCCTCGTGGTCCCCATCAAAACCCCGAAGTTTCGTCGCATTTTGTGGAGTTTGATTTTAGTGGGATTTGAGATTTTCATCTCAAGTGAGATAGGGGGTGTTTCATGTTTATAATCTTAGTGTTTTACATGTTTTTGAGGTTTATATAACCTATATGTATGTTTAAAGTTTAGATCTAGAAATAGTTGTAATTTTAATTAAATGATGATTTAATTTCATAGTTGAAACATGCTTAAATTTAATTAATAATATGATATTTAGAGAGTCCATGATTTATAGTTCATCATATATTATTTTTGAAATTTTTGGATGACTTTTGAAATCTGGAGATTTTTTAATTAATTTAGTTATTTAAAAATTAATTAAGTGTTTTTGTGGCTTAATTAGACATTTGATTTGATATTTGAATTCTAAATGATATATTACTTATTATGTGTTAATTTTATGTCATTTTGTGACGTTTTGCAATATAGAGAAATTAATTAATTTTTACTTAATTAGTTTTCATTTAATGAATTTATGATTTATTTGTATCTTTGATATTTTCAAGGCCTACTATGTTACATGCCATGATAGTTGATGACTTATGGCATGTCTTGTGTGTTCCCATAAATTGATTATGCATGATATTTGATTATGTGCATTTGGTATATATGTATATACTTGCTGTGCACAACTTGTTGATTTTGAAAACTTTGAATGTCGTAAGAATGACCATGATTAGGGCACGGCTCTTGTGATACCCCCGGATTTCAGAATGCGGGTTGACCAGGCCCACGCTCGAATACTTGAGGATATCAAAACAAATCAGAATAAACAAACACAGAATACAATAGAATAAATAGGAATAAATAATTTGCTGAAAGAAAACTAAAAGAAAAATCCAATAATAAAACCTCTTAATAAATTTTCATTAATAATAAAATCATTTTGATACAATAAATCCTCCATTAACACAACTTGAAAATCCATACTGTGTGGACCCCTAAAAACCAATCTAAACAAGTGACAGCAATAACTGTCTACAACTGAAGAACAAAGCATAAAAGAATTTCCTATGTAGAATCGGAAAAATGAAGTAGACTGATCCCCGCTTAGTACGAACAACCTCTACTCTTGACGAACACCTGAAAAATAATGATGGGTCAGGCCCATAAACAAGTTTTACTCTACTACAGTTCAAGTAGAGATCCGATACTCGTATACATCATAGTCAATCCAACAGTAACTAGTAGTCTGTATATATATATATACACACACACACACACTAAAGGAACCTCACTAGACTATAGGGTTGTCTCAACCTGAATAGTAGGTAACATACAAAACGCACATATAGTGGGCATGAGTACATAAACCTACCAGGGTACACAACTATACTATATCTAGCTACACATCCCTAGCGATATACGCGCCCTAACCACTGATCCTGAGATTCAAGCTCATATCATGGCACCATACTTATATATATATAATCTAATAATCATCCTATCCAATATAAATTAATCCTCCATAAGTCATTCAACTTGTTCAACTGACCTGACTTCAATATAAGTAGGACTTAACATTTTAGTTAATCCATTCCCTTATATAATAAATTAATCATCCATAAGTCATTCAACTTGTTCAGTTGACCTGACTTGAATATAAGTAGGACTTAATATTTTAGTTAGTCCATTCCCTTATATAAAATAGGTAGGACTTAACTGATAAGTTAATCCGTCCCCAGAATGCCACCGTCCCATACCGGGGCATTAAACCACACAATCCAACAATTGATGTAACGATTAAGGAAATACATCAAACAATCCAGAAATAACTATGATAATATGATATCAAGTTATCACAAAATAGGAATGACTTATTATTTATAAAAGCTTCCTATATCATATGTCATACACAAACTGAATCTTATACATGATGATATTTTATTATACCGTCAAATAAACATTCTCCATATCCAATTCATCCTACACATTTAATCTCAATTGCTAAACATTTTAAAAGATTAAATCCATTCGTTTGTTTAAAACATTCAAATAGCAAGCATCATTATGATTGAATCTATTTAAATTTATTTAAACCTAAACCTAGTCCCTATTTAATGTTCAGGAATCCTAAGCATGTTTTTACGTTCCATCATTCCACAAATATGAAAAATACATAATTTAAACATGTAAAAATCAAATCAAAATCATGCATTTATCAATTCATAACACAAAAACAGATATGAACCAATTTCATAAAACCTATGTTCTAATCCAATTAAATATGCATAATTATTTAATTTTATGTGTTTAATAAATCTTGGAATTTCCTATGCATGTACAGAAACACAAATCAAAGGGAAAGAGATAGAAGAAGAACTTGCCTTAAACTTTCGGATCGAAAGTTAAACTTCTTCTTCCTTAATCTTCTTTCTACAGGGTTTTTTCTCTTCCTTCCTTCATTTTCCTCCTTCCCTCTCTAACTCTCTCTCTCTAGAATATATCACGTGAACATTTCTAACTCCTTTTTATAACCTATAGCTATATATTTATAGACTAAATAAAATAACCCTAACCCTTTTCCCAATCCAAGTCAACTTAAAAAAAAAAAAATATCAAAATATTTAAAAGGTAATTAAAATATGTTACGTATATAATTTATGTATATTTTTATTAAATAAATAAATTATACACATCCCATTATTTATTAATAGATTATCTAATAATACCTAAGTTACCATAATATTATAAAGTAACTTAAAATATAACACGTATCAAATCTATGTATATTTTTATTATTTAAATATAAAATATATACATCAGATTAAATATTACTACCCAAGTTACCATAAAAGTAATTAATAAATTACCCATTATTTATTAATACATTATCCAATAATACTTAGTTACCATAATATTATAAGGTAACTTAAAATATAACACGTATCAAATGATTAAATATTACTACCCAAGTTACCATAAAAGTAATTAATAAATTACCCATTATTTATTAATACATTATCCAATAATACTTAGTTACCATAATATTATAAGGTAACTTAAAATATAACACGTATCAAATGATTAAATATTACTACCCAAGTTACCATAAAAGTAATTAATAAATTACCCATTATTTATTAATGGATTATCCAATAATACTTAAGTTACCATAATATTATAACGTAACTTAAAACATAATACGTATCAAATCTACGTATATTTTTATTAGTTAAATATAAAACATATACATCAGATTAAATATTACTACCAATTTACCATAAAAGTTATTAATAAATTACCCATTATTTATTAATAAATTATCCAATAATACTTAAGTTACCATAATATTATAAAGTAACTTAAAACATAACACGTATCAAATTTATGTATATTTTTATTATTTAAATATAAAACATATATATCAGATTAAATATTACTACCCAAGTTATCATAAAAGTAATTAATAAATTACTTTCCCTTTTATATATGTATAATATATATATATATATATATATACACACACACACACACACACACAACTATCCATGGATAATAATCTGTACCAATCCAACCTCCTATCCAATTAGTCCATGGGACCCAATTGGTTGGCCCATTATTATTAACCATAACCATAAAAGAGAATAATAAAATAAAAGAAAATATTTAATTTACAATTAATCAAAACATCATTTAAGCACATAATCTAATTAAACAATTAACACATAAACAAATACAAATAACACATAGACACATAATCAAATACTCAAGTAACATTTAATTCAATTAAACCCATAAGTAATTAGTTAAATAATCAATTAAATAATTAAAAATATAATTAAAACAAATAAATAAATACCGAGACTATCCTTTTAAAATTAGGGGTATTACAGCTCTAGTACGGGGAATAGAAGGAGCCCTCTATTTTATAGTGCGCACTTAAGGGCAAGCACCCACGGCCTAGTACCCAAATGATGCTTGGGTCCGGTTTTATTCTAGCTTGACGTCCAAGTCTCCGCTTGTTTGATTTCGCATTTTAATTCCAAGTTGCTTATTTTGTGAATTTATATTTTATTATTTGACATTTGATGTTTCAATATTGTTTAGTTGCTTATATATTGTGATTTATGATGTGGATGTTTTAATATAGCTTAGGATGATTCCTTAGTCTCACTTTGGACATAGACGTTAGGTGGCATAAACCACATGAATTGATTTATATCAACTTATAAAGACTTGCAAAACTTTAGGTTATACACATGTTCATTTCCTACGAGTAACTTATTTACTCACCCTCGTTGTTGGGACATTTTTCAGGTAAGGAACCGTGTTTTAGGGATGCACAACATCCTTGAACTTGCTTGTGGCTTGATGAATTTGGCGTATTTTCTTACATGCACTTCCTAGCATGAATTTTGCTTTATTTTGGGTTAAATATGTCAAAACTTGTGACTTCTATTTGGGATATGTAATAAGTACATATATGCATCCTTTATGACCTTTTTGGCATGTATGTGATGAGGCCAAGGGCCAAGAACCTCATGCTTTACCTTTATGCTATTTGACATTATGCTTAAAAATGTGAAAAATTGAAAAATGCGAAACTTTAGCATGTCCATTTCATTTTGGTTGGTGGGAATTTCGTTTTATCACTTTTCCTAGTGCTCTTTTACTATATGTGACGTGTGGCTAAGGGCTAAACAGTCATTTGATTGCATATATGGTAATTGACTTCAAGATTTGCTTTAAAAGGCCATTTTCCATAATTTTTGGGGTTCAAGCATGTCATATTTTGCATATGAAGTATTTTGAGGCCATGGGTCATTGAAACGCATTTCATTATATATAATACACTTGCTAGGATGTTCACGTTGTATAAATTATCATAGTTGCATGTTATGCGTTATGGTAGGCTTCAAATTTTTTATTTTAAGGCATTTTTGAGGTTTAATAGATCGAATTTTGCATCGGACATTTTTGGGGGGTCACGGACCATTTCCGCATGTTTTAAAACACTTATTACATTTGCATGCACAATCGTTTTAGTCCACAACTTCATATTTGGTCATTTGAATACTTGAAGTAAATTTGCATTTTGACATTTTTCTTCAAAACTGATTTCAGGGGTATTTTGGAAATTTCATGTTAAAAATAAAATTTTCTTCCGATATAGTTAGCTTGGAAAAATTATTTTAAGGGGGGTTTCTTTTTCGTATTTTTCCAAAAAAGTCCATCCTGAACCTCAAAACAGCGTTTTTCTTCAACATTTTCTGGTAGTCAGCCCCATCTAATCGATTAGATGGTCTTCCGCAGATTTTCCAACTTACTGTTTTGGCATCTAATCGATTAGATCATTTAATTGATTAGATGGCCCTGTGTTGCTCCTTTTGACCTTCTTTCTCCATTTTATCATAACTTCTTCGTCCGAACTCCGAATTGGGTAAACTTTTTTTAGAACTTCGTTAATTTTTCGCCATCTATCCAATGGTGTGATCGGTAGCCCCCATAACTTTTTAGAAATTATTATTTTTCCCCTAGGGCTAAACTTGTCTGTTTTTAAAACTTCGCTTTTGCATTTTGTTCTCTTTTAAGCTCCATGACTTCATGGGAAACCATGTTTGTGTCTTAGGGATAACGTACATCTCTTGAGACTTTATTTGCAGTGAAATGACCATTTTGCCCTTGGGGGCATACTTGGTCTATTTTCACCATTTTGTTTCCGCAGTTGTTTTCTTTTCACCAACTTTGTGTTTTATTTTCGCTTCCGCATTCTGGATCCGTTATCGAGTTAACTTTCGGGTCACATTGACATATCCGGGTTGTAAAAATTCAGAACGTCACAATTTGCACCATTATTATTATTTTTCCTTGAATCTGTCATTTTATTTGAGTGTATTGCTTTTTTGCGTTGACGAATTTTTGCACCTACATATATAATTATATATACATATTGTATAAATGTATATCAATAAATATAGTTTACAATATATATTACATTTATATATCTTTACGCATAGGTATATTTGATGTATACAAGAGGATTAAAAAACCCAAAAAGAAAAATATAATTAGGACTTTGCTTCATGTAGTGCATTCCTAATTTATGCTTTGTTGTGTAGTTTTGGGTTATATTGCGTATATAATATATAGCATGATATTCTATGGGACTAATATTATACTACCATATTATTTGTGGTAAGTGTACAGGATATATAATAGCATGTATCTGTTTTTGGATTTGTGCTTAAATTTTTTTATGGAATATGATAGGGAATACGAAATATAAAACGCTAAAATTTTTCGAATCTGATATGGTTAGTCCACGTCAAATAATTAAAAAGGAAAAAAAAGTTTCGGTATAACAAAAAAAAATATACAAATTAAAAAAAAAAAAATAGCCTTCGTCCTCTTCCCCCACAAACTCGGTAACTCATAAAAAAAAATAATAAAAAAATGCTGGATTTTAGAGGTAAGGCTATTGATTTTACAATTTTAAAACCCTAGGGACCTACACTACGGATTGAAGCCCTAATTTTATGTGCAAATCTCTAGTTATGTTATTTAATCTTGTAAACTGTATGTTATTTGTTTTCCTCTCTTTTCAATTACCGAAATCTTAAATTGAAATACATAACAAATTATAGATTAGTGAACCATTACCTAAGTCCTAAAGTTTTTGATTATTTTTTTTAGAGCTATCTGTAACAGAGCTCTCTCTCATGCTAATTGTGAAGACTTTTTAGTTTCCCGATTTATGAGAAAAGAGGAAGCAAGCAATCTTAGCAAGTAATCTTTTGTTTTCCACTCACGTCTAAATCATCAATGTATAAACCAAGAAATTAAATGAGTGATGGTTAGGGCTGCAATTGAACTAAGCTGTTCATGAACAGCTCGAGTTCGGCTCGCTAGTAAATGAGCCTAGTTCGAGCAACGTTGGGCTTGGCTCGTATAGGCTCGTGAACAGGGGCTCGGCTCGCTATATATATATATATATATATATAGTATAGATCGAACCCAAGACTTCAGCATGAAAAAATAGAACTCCTAACACTCCTACCTGGCTATCACTAATCCACTTTATGTTTTCAAAGTACAATATTGATTAATATATACTAATATACATATACTAAATAGATTATCAAAGACAATTTTAACAGAATCGATAACTATACTACAATTTTTTTAATCATTATCTGTAGAAATGATAATTATTTTAAATTAATAATTTACATATCAAAAGCTAAACACTACAAAAATAATATCTAATAAAATAATATTGGAGAATCATCATCATGTTGATCTAAAGTTAAATACCATAATTTTGTTTTTATTAAGTATGAATGGAAATCACAATTGACTCTGTGATATTCAAAGACTCGTCGATTTAAGTATAAAAGGAAATTAAAATTGAGCACAACTTAAATAGATATTTTGTAATCTTTAAATTCAAATAATTATCCATATTATGTTATAAAATATTCAAAAGTGATTTAAGTATGAATGGAAATCAAAATTGAGCACAACTTAGTCTACTTAAATGCATATTTTGTAATCTTTAAATTCAAAAATTCATCTATATTATGTTATAAAATATTCAAATGTGAATTAAGTATGAATGGAAATTAGAATTGACCCTATAACTTTCAAAAATCCATCGATTTAAATATGAATGGAAATCAGAATTGAGCACAACTTAGATAGATATTTTGTAATCTTTAAATTCAAATATTTATCTATATTATGTTATAAAATATTCAATTATGAATTAAGTATGAATGAAAATCATAATTAACTCTATGATCTTCAAGGACTCGTCAATTTAAGTATAAATGAAAATAAGAATTGAGCACAACTTAGATAGACATTTTGTAATCTTTAAATTCAAATATTTATATATATTATGTTGTAAAATATTAAAATGTGAATTTAAAATTCTAAACAACTACTAATTATTAAATAAGCTATTAATTATTAAATTTCTTGAAGAAATAATTTAGTTTACATGTTAAACCTAAACCTTAAGTATAAATACGAAAATATAGTCCAAAATAGGGATGTCAATTTTTACCGCCCCGCCGGGGCCCCGCCCCGTTAATAACGGATATGGGAACACTTGTTATACCGTTGAGGCGGACATGGATACAAATTTTGTACCTGTCGAGGGTCACGGGGCGGGTAAGGGTTCAATATACATATCCTAAGGGCCCCGCCCCGCATATAACTATATTTAATATATATATATATATATATATATATATATATTAATAAGTTATTTTAGCGGCTTACCCAATTACCCATCTCTTATAATCCTAATTTGGGATGTAAACTTGGTATTAAATTTGCTTTTTTTTTTTTTGTTATGGTGGAAGTTGGAACTTAAGACTTCTTGTGATTTGGTTGTATTAAACTTTTATTTTTGTTTATTATGTTCTCTGAATTATGTTATGTGCATGTTATTTTTTTTTTATTATTAGGATACATAATTTTATTTATGTTGTGTCATTCATAGGCTTTGCACATTTAAATAGCAGGAATTTAAGTTCTAAAAAGTGGGAGAAAAAGATTTGTTAGTGGGGGGGCACAGTATTTTCTAACGGAGCGGGGTTGGATATGAAAATCCAACCCGTTGCGGGTCTCGGGACGGGCATAGACTTAACAAAAATTAAAAGGGGTGGGGCGGGATTTAGAGAAACCCGCTCCAAACCCGCCCCGTTGCCACCCTAGTCCAAACGCCTCATTTCCAAACACACTGAATCGTCATTCTCTCTTTCATTACCAAAAACACTTCCGCCGTCTGCTGTCGAGCCTGTCCTCGCCGTCGTCTGGCCTTGCCGTCTACTGTCCTCATCGTTCTCTGTCATCATCCGTCTTCTCCGTCTGCTGGTATGAAGATTCACTGCTCGTCTCATTCTTTCTTTCCCTTTCTATCTGTCTTCATCGCTTGAGATACTATATACAATCGATTATACTATATACATGACTATGAATTTTATAATTGAAGATCCCCTTTTCAAGTTCATGACGAAGGTTTGATGTTGAAGACCCTTAGAATATGTTTCATGTTATTGGTCACTTTTTGTTTTCAAGTGATTTAATTTTGAGGGTTTGATGATTTTATCAATAGAAACCTTTGATTTATCATTCTTGCACTCATACGCATCCATATAGAAGATTTGAGTATATATGAAAAGCTTCCTGTAGGTTGGATTTACTTGCTTAAAAACTCAAATTGTTCATTAGGGCCCTTTGATGCTATGAATTACTTGAGATAATCACCTGTACCCAATTTATTGATTTGGTTTATGTGATTGTAGGCCTCGTAAAAGAAAAGTTGCTTACAGTTATCTTTTGATTTTGTTCATACATTTAACTAATATTAGTTTGTTGAATTTGAATATTACTTTTAATAAAATTAGGTTTAGCCCTCCCCAAACTTTTAATTCTAAACTTCTATTATTACAAGTGTTGTAAGTTTTTTTTTTTTTCCAAGTGTTGTAACTTCACACTTGCTCAGTTGTTCTTACTTCTTATAAAACAGGTAGTGTTTACCTTTCAGATTTTTTTTTTTTTTTTTTTTTTTTTTTTTTGTGGAATACTAATTAATTTTGAGAAGTAAATTTTTTTAAAAAAAAATTTAACGAGACGAGCTCTAGCTGAGCCCGAGCAGACACAAGCTTGGCTCGGTTCATTTGCAGCCCTAGTGATGGTGAGGATAGCTACTAATTAAAATCCATATATAACTAGCAACTGCTGGCTTGCACCATCCAATTGGTGCAATTGTTGAGCTCCAAGCCTCAAATCTTTCAAAAAAGAAAAAAAGCCTCACCCCCACCAATAGCACCACCAGGCCCTGCAGGCTGTGCTGGTTGTGTCATGCGTGTCATTCTTAGAGATGTATTAATAATATAAAATAAAAAATGTACTATTAGTCTATTGGACCTCAATTATTAACGCTAAAAAAAAATTAAACAAAAGTGAAAAGAGTTCTCAACTATAGGCCTTACAATTTAAGTGCTCAAAAATTAGTTTTTATTTTTATTTTTTTATTTTTAAAGTCATTATGTAATTTGCAATTGGACTCAAATCATAAAACTCTCCTCTTATTTTTAAAAATTATCAACTAACCCCCTTAACTAAAAAAATTATCTTATATATTACTCTTTAATATTTTAAAAAGTCTATCATATCACCCCCTCCCCGTTAGTTTCTCATCTAAAACTAATGGGATTGTATCACGTGCAACAGGTGCATCATTTTGCTGACCAAAATAATCTTATAATTTGTAATGACAAAATTGTCATTCTCACACTCTAATTTCAATTTAATAAAATATTAATATAC
The DNA here is from genome assembly GCF_030987335.1 of Cornus florida. Classification (NCBI taxonomy): domain Eukaryota; kingdom Viridiplantae; phylum Streptophyta; class Magnoliopsida; order Cornales; family Cornaceae; genus Cornus; species Cornus florida. Next base: position 70,862,006 of record NW_026775576.1, on the reverse strand, counting down.
TATCAAGGGCATTATTATCATTTCACAACAACTTAACGGTTCCGTCACAGAAAGGGGGAAACGTGATAGTTTTTGCTAGTTAAGGGGTTGTTTGATAATTGAGGGAGGTTATATGATGTTTTTGGTAACAAGAGGTGAGTTTCATGATTTTAGCTCTTGGCAATTTTATCTAACAATACCAAAGAATCATTTTCTAATTATTTTAAATTAAATTAAAGGCAGTATTCCTCACCTTCTAAAGTAGAAGGTCGAAGGTTCAATTTCAAGTTGGTGTGTGAGTGTGTTTCTAACTATATTTTTAGATATATGCTGGTGAAGAGGAATAATGTTTAGAGAGATTACATCGTTCGACCAATCAGTTACAATAACACGTTGACACGTAAGTAAAAAAAGTGATATCAAATTGCCAATAAAAGTGAGATAAAACTAACACAAAGCTGACACATATGCTTTTGTGATTGCACGTGATTAACTTGGAATCATATATTAATTTCTCCTGTTTAAGTGGAGCACAAATTCAACTGATATAGAGTACTATGAAGTAAATTTGAATTCATTTACTCATTTTAATTTGAATATCTTTACTATTATCCAATCATATAAATTTAGATACAGAGCATGACGTGAATAGTCTTATATATTCAGATTTTCTTATATTTTATACCTATATGTGTTTGCGGATATATATTCCCTATATATTCTTCATAGTTCGCTGTATCGTCCGATACACGATCTGTATCGATCCATATATACTGATTTTATCTGAATCCGTTATATTGCAATCGATATCGCGACTGTAACCGATACGCGAGCCATACTATTCCCTTTATACCAAAATGAGTATTTCATTTGTAAACTAAATGTACTATTTTTTGAAATAACATTAGGAATAAATCATTCACCATTAATAAAATTATAAAAAGTAAAAATCATTCTCTTAAAAAATTTGATTAAAAAAAAGGAACACTTATTTAGACCGAAGGAGAGTTTCCTTTATATTAATGAACAGTCCAAAAGTATTCACTCTCTCTCTTTCTCTCTCTAAAAAAACAAAAGAGGGGTCATTTCATGGTTGGTTTTCAAAACTGACAACACGTGATGGGCAAGGGCGGAATCAGAAATTTGAGGTTGGGGGGCGGGATTTGTACTATGTAATTAAAGTTAGAAAATTTTGTACATTCATTATAAAAGTTCTTAAATTTGAGGTTTTAAAAATATAGTTAAAAGAGTCAAACTTGAAAAATTACTAAATTTTAAGATGACACAAACTAAATTTATTTTCAAATCCTCTATTTTGGGTCAATATAAATTTGTTTTCAAATCCTCTATTTTGGGTCAATATATATGTTTTGAATAAATTGGGAGGCAATTGAAATTTTTAGTGAATTTTATGGGCAAAACCTAGAAAATAATTAATATTTAGGGGTATAAATACAAATTTTAAGAAAGTTTAGGAGGCCATGGCCACTGCTGACCCACCCCTAGCTGTAAGGAAATAGTCTCTTCAAATACAAAGCAATGACAATTGAGATAAATCTCATTCTCCTAAGTTGAGATATTTTTCTTGTACTGTTGCGAATAATAGTAAAGGTTCTGTAAATTCGTGTGTGTTTTATTTTACATTATTGCAATTATATTTTATGTGTGAAAGTGTTTTACTTCTTGCGTGTGTAGACAGTGAGTATGAGTGACAGTTATTTTTATTTTTAACCTATTACCATCATAGGAACAAGAGATTTGTATTCAAAATGGACCCGTGACAAATGGGGTGGTTCACTTTTTAAGGGTCACTAGGTTTCATTGGTTTGCCACCAGGTTCTAGAAATGACATTGTTCTCCAAAATATTATTATTATTATTATTATTATTATTATTATTATTTTATTTTTTTATTTGACAGTTCTCCAAAGTTTCCTTAGTCAGCATTCAGCTGGTAGGAGTTGTCTCCGCATTTTCATTTTCAAGTCTTTCCTTCATTTGTTTTATTCCCTCAAATGTTGAGTTCTATGTGAATCAATCACTTGTAGAAACAAAGTCATTTTTACAGTCAAGGCTTGGAAAATTAATGGTGGCCACAAGAAAATGAAACCATTTGAATAATTGAATCTTCGATCATCACATACCTCGATGCCCATTAAGATTTATAGTTGTGGAAAGATTATTAAACTGTCCTGCATCGTTCACATTTGCTGATTTAGATTAATTTAGATTTTTATATTAAGAATTAAAAATGAACCCACGAAGTGAAAGACATTATAAAAGATTTGAATATTAATTCTGATTAAATTATACTAATAACTAAAAATCAACTAGTAATTTCTCATAACAATATACATCAAGGATCCATCTCGTTTTCTCTGTCTGACATGGTGAACGCAAAACTTTGTCCAGCTCTTTAAAGTCAATATTGGCATGCTAAAATCGCACGTGCCAGGACCACCTCTTTCACACGCGTGGCATGCAACCAAACGAAGCCTTAACCACGGTGTTTGCACGGTTGCTGCCACCCATACTCAAAGCCCTAATCAGCCCCCTCAAACCCTTCCACCTCCTCCAACCACCACTCGCCTTCTCACCACCACTATCCGATCGAAACATCGTCGAAGGACCGCGCCGATACTGCCTGTTCCTCATATCACCCAATTCCATCTCCGTCGGAAACCTTGCAAACCCGAACATAAACAAGTACCACCTACACTTTGCCGCCGGCGCCGGCGCCCCCGACACCCTTCGGACCGAAACACCATACTTCCCGGAACCATAAGTATATTTCTCCGACACCGGCGATGATGAGAAAGACTTACTTGATGAGCTGGAAACATAAAATAATTTGGACTCATTTTTCTGGTTGCATGGATCGGTTTTAGCTTTGTTGAACGAACCCGATTGCCACCGGAAAAGGCCTCGCCTTTTCGGGTTTTTGTGTTTGGTGGTTTCGAGATTGTGGGTGTGAATGGACACTGGTTGTTTGTAAGGAATGAGCTTTCCACAGAAAACAACGTTTTTGTTGTCAAGTGGATAAGTAGTAGTAGGAGTACTCCATTCTTCACTGAAGAACTCGAAGTAGTCTTGATCGGAGGAGGAGAATGATGAACTTTGGTATTCTTTGGAGAAGTTCTCGGACTCGGCTGCGCCGCTGTATATTGGAAGATCACAAAGAGAGAGTGTTTCTTCTGCTTCTTCATGATCATCTAAGCCCTGCATGATAGGGTTAGGGTTTTGATGGTCCATTAGTGAGTCTTGGGAGGACTCCTTGGCAACCATTGATGGACAATAAGAACTTGCGCTGCTAAGAAATTAATGGGTTGTTAGGGAGAGACTGTTTGTAGAAGGAAGTGGGTTGTTTGGGATTACTTGAAGCACACCATATATATATAGGGCTATATATGTATATGATAAGAGAGAGAAAATATGTTGTGTGATGAGGGGCTGGTTGATGGCTTGATGGGCATGGCTTCTAGATGAATTCATAGAAATAAAAAAGAAATGGAGTCAAAGAGAGGATGATTCTCTTTTGGCCCCTAGAAGAGCAGGTGGGTGGTCAAAAGGGAGAAAGGCTGTAATGGAATCTCACAATCTCATCTCTCTTTTTGTATGTGTGTGTGTGTATATATATATACACACTTTAATATGTTTGTTGTTGGTCTATCTATTTTGATTATAAAAAAAAACTGCTTAGCCCTATTGATGTACATGTCGTGTTGATTGAATTAGTTAAGCTAGGTTGCATAAATTAATTAAGCTATATTTACATTGACACGTAACTTTCATAAGCACATAATATTTTAAGAACAATATTTAGCTACTCACCGGTAAGTAGGGTGAAGCTACTCACCCCTATATGGTCCAATAACAAAATAACACATTACCTTTAATAATTAAATAATTCACATCTAAAAATATTATATACGTTTATTCAATGATTGATCCGAGAAAATAGAAAAAGATGTGAATTATTTTATTGTTAAAGCTGATATGTTATTTTGTTATTGGACCATATAAGAGTGAGTAGCTTCACTTTATTCACTGGTGAGTAGCTAAGTATTATTCATATTTTAATACCAAAACAAATATTTTTTTATTTTTAAATAAATGTCTCTTTTAAAAATTTATAATTCATAAATTGTTTATTTAAAAGAATCTGTCCATTCATAATCATAATAAATATGATCAAATATATTCAAATAAGATACTAAGGAAGGGACAAACATTTATTATACTATAAAATAGATGAAATGGAAATGGTTTCTAAACAACCTAAAAGATAACAGTTTGTTTCCTAACGGATTTTAAAAAATAAATAAAAACTCGTCTGGATCCGATAATAAAAGAAAAATGAATCAATATTTTAGCCTTTCCTCTTTGCAGATGGTGAAGATTGGACCAGTATTTTATTTTATTTTTTTTATGTTAGCCTTTGTAGGCTTGTATAGGGAAAGCTAAAATGCATTTTTCTTGGGCGCCACGTGCTGACTGTCCACCATTAGTCGACGACTTATCGGAGAGACGTAGAAGTGGAGGCTAGTAACCTTTTTATTTTTATTTCTCTTTCTCTTTCTCCTTCTCCGGGACTTGGTTCTAGATCTGGGTCCCACCTTGCTTCTTTCTTTCGGCCTTCATTTACTGCCACGTGGCAGTGCGTAGGCCCCACTTTTTTCAATAGACTTTCCTTTTGAAGCTTGTCGATTTGTGCACCGGCCCGAATCATACGGTCCGCACTGGAATTTAGAGCCCATTTTGCCATTCATTTCTAGTCATATTAATGACAATTAGAAGTTTGAACTGTCATTTATGAAATAAGAAAATAAATTCTCCTTTTGAAAATGTTGTGAAAATAAATATATATGAATCGGTATAAATTATTTTTTTTAATAAAACTTACTTCGTTCAAAATAAAAGCAAATTTAAATTTGTCTCCCAATTTTGTAATCAAGCATTCCACGTTAATGAGACTAGCATTGATAACAATCTTTTTAAAATAAGTAATCTTGAAATTTTAAACATAATATTCATCCAAGAAAAATAAAAACTGTGGACCCATTTTACCTTGTCACACACAAATTCAAAGATCATGGTTCTACTAAGGTTTTTTTTTTTTTTTAAGTAAGACTGTTACTCTTGAAGTTCATTTAATGTTACTCTTGAAATTTAAGTGCATTGATGATCAATATGGTTGAACAATTCAAAATTGTATAAGAAACGATAAGACTATAGCTAAGGTTGATTAATTCAATTGTCAAGAGAGCCTAACTAATTCATCTCCAATGGTCCCGTTGTATAACCTTAATTTTGCAAGAATATTTGGAGCAAATTTTCAACCCTAATCCATATAATAGTAGAGAATATATGGTTGATTGGAAAACATATATTTTTAAGGGTTAATTTCATAAAATCCTCACCACTTTTAAATTTTGATCATAAACCCCCAACCTATTTTAGAAAACCTCCTACATTTTAAAATTTGATCAAATTGCCCCAGTATCCTTGTCCGACCAGTTGACCTGGTTGTGAAATGATAAATTTGACCTTATTTTTAAATGTTAAATTAAAAATTATTATTATTAAATTACAAAAATACCCTTTTCTTACTATTCATCTTCTTTACTTTTGTTGTCGCCGATAGCTATACTGCCAATAGGAAAAAGGGTTAGCAGGTCACTACCGAAGTCTTTACTTCGACGTTGAATTGCCGGTCTAAACAGAAAATTGGTTGCTGCACAAGGCAACGACCTGGAACCATGAATTGACCCAAATCACACAAATCACGGACAAAATTCACAAATCACACAATTCATAAACAAAATTCATTCACAAATCACAGACAAATTTCAAAATAAATAAATATGGGTTTGCGAAATCTCCAGTCGCAAGAGGAAACACAGTAACACTAGTCTTCACTGTCGATCAGGAGCACTATCCACCAATCCTCTGGATCACCATGGATGGCGTCGAACTCCATCTTTCGTGCCCAGATCGAGGAATAGCTGACCCAAATGTTCAAGAAATTCAACGTGAACTGCGACGACAAGATCTCATTGTTGGAGCTCGGCGTAATAATGGGCAGTTTAGGCAATGACACCACCTTGGAGGAGTTGGACATGATGATCTGAAAGGTGGACACTGACGGCAATGGGTTCATTTACCTGAACTAGTTCCTCGAGCTGAACACGAAGGACATCGACGAATGTCGGTAAAGTGCTGGAGTATCTGAAGAAGGTGTTCTCTGTGTTCGACATGGACAAAAATGAATCGATCCCGGCATAGGAGTTGCAGAACATGATGAAAAACATTGGAGATGTTCATAAAACCCCCTTGCTCGCTAATGGTGTGGTCTTCGGCAAACACCACACCCTCCACAACAATTCCATTAAACAATCACCAACTGTCAAAGCCAATTTTGTTTGAAAACCATAGACAAGTTGTTTGGCCAGTAAAAAGCGGTCGGTTCCGATGGAACCAGATGGTCGTGCCAGGAACTGCAGTAGTTCTGAAGAGAGATCCAAACAATATTCTAGATGAAAGACTGCGAGACCAAGTGATTGTGAAGAGGGCTGTAATGAACACCTCTAAGTTCTTTTTGCCTTTGATAAAGAATTTTGGGATAGTTAACTGGTTAGGAAGAACTACGTTACTTATGAAAGTAAATGAATTATCTAATGAAAAGTAAAGTGCAGGACTAAGACTAATCATATTGAAAGTGCATTGCAATGAAAAGAAAAATTGTATTGAAATGCTGAGTTTGGCGTTGAGTAGACCTATTACGTTACAACATAACCTATTTATAGAATGAAAATATAAGTAGTTAACATAACAATTCTGAGCAGTTCCATTGATGCATCCAAATGCTTCCAAGTGTCCAAGCCATGTAATCGTTCCTTTGATTCTTCTTAGAACTTCCATGTTCCAAACATATAATCGAGCTTTGATTCTTCTGGAACTTCACGTTCTAATCATGTAATCGTGCCTTGATTCCTCTGGAACTTTACGTTCCAATCATGTAATCGTGCCTTTGATGCCGTTATCTCCCAAACAAATTGCACGACTTCTTTTGTCTGAGCAATGGCCATTACTCCTTTTTTCAGGATGGTGGTAGTAGTGGCCCACGTTAAAACGGTTAGAGCTTTGTTGTATCGTGGTTTTTGAAGAAAACCAACTTCCACATTTTAAGAACTCTAATTTCCACGTCTAAAACTCTAATAATTGACACGTTCCTTTGACCAAGTCATATCCCTTATGTGGTTTTTCCTATGATAGAAATTCCTTCCACGTGTATACTTTTCCATGGGCGAAAATAAGGGTGTAAACATTACCCCCCAAATTTGACGTGCCTGATATTCTTTGAAGAATCGTAAGGCATATCAAATTTTAGATGTGAGTGAGAATTTTCCATGTGATATTCGTCCAATTTTGTTGCCCCCGGGGTCTGGAGATTTACGAGAACGACGCATTTGTACATCTTTTGGCCAAATACATAGTTAATTGGTCAAGTTTTGTCCCCCAAAAATCACAAGATGTGAATTTGGGATAAATAAAGTACTAGCATTTCTTTCTAAAATTAGAAGAAAAATACTATAACCGTTATATTCTTCAGGTGGAAGAATATACAACGATTAAGGAGCTTGTGCCGTTTCTGAAGGAAAATCTAACTGTGGAAAATATTCTTAAAATGGAAGAAGTGGTAACGGCTTCCTATGGAAAGGTTTGTCGACCTTCCTCATGGCCATGCCACAGTCTTACTGGGAGAAGTCAGCAAGTTGGTTTGTATTTTCTGGCCAACCTTTGAGTAGGTTGGCCATTGGATGCCCCCCAAACACCACTAGAATTGGGTTTGGGTTTGCCAAAGGAATACTCCTCCGGCGATAAAGAGATTTCCTTTGAGGGCGTTGCGTTTCGAATGCCATTGGAAAGACCATAAGTGGCCTTCATGGTGTGTTTGTAGGTTGCTAAATGTTCGAAAGTGGAACATTTTGTTGGACCTGAGATTGAAGTTGCTGGATTGCTGCTGGTGGAGGGTTCTGCACCTCAGTTGGAACCTACACCTGCAATGGAAGTGATTGAGCTACTACTGGTGGAATCGACTTCGCTGTTGCTGAAGGGTTCTGCACCTTAGGTGGAACCTGCATCTGCGATAGAATTAGTGGTGGAATCGACTTCACTACTGGCGGAATCGACTTCACTGTTGGTGGAATCGACACCATAGGTTGGGGTAATGAATTTGTAGTTTCTGGCCAACCTTTGGGTAAGTTGGCCATTGGATACCCCCCAAACACCACTAGAATTGGGTTTGGGTCTACCAAAGGAATACTCCTCCGGCGGATTGGATTTACTCCTTGATCAGGAGGTTTCCTTAAAGGGTGTTGCGTTTTGAATGCCATTAGAAAGGCCATAAATGGCCTTTGAGGAATGGCAACAGATGCTTGCACATTCTGTTGAGTAAAATTAGGTGGAAAGGACGGCTGACTTCCTGATTGACCAGTCTGAGCTGTACCCTGAGAAAACCCAAATTGATACAAATTGTTAATAAAAACATCACGACAAACCTGTTGAGGTATAGTCATAGGAGCTAAATTCTGCACTTGCTAGGTCACTGGAATGGACATTGATTGTACAGTTGGCACCTGCACTGTCTGTACTTGAGGCATGGTATGCAAAAGTTGATGAAAATGACTACCCTCAACAAATATACTTGGCCTGTTCACCGGAACGGCTGATTGTTGAATAGTATTGGGTGGAAAGTACGACTGACTTCCTGATTGACTAGCCGAAGCCGTACCCTGACAAGACCCAAAATAATGCAAATTGTTAGCAAAAATATCATGACAAACCTGTTGAGGAATTACCACAAGATTCTGTACATGTTGTTCCACTGGAATAGACATCGATTGTGCATATGGTATCTGCGTCGTCTACGCCTGTGGCATAGAATGCACAAGCTGATGAGAAAGACTCCCCTCAACAAACGTACTTGGCCTGTTCACCAGAATGTCTGATTGTTGAGTAGTATTGGGCGGAAAGTATAGCTGACTTCCTGATTGACCATCCTAAGCCGTACCCTGACTAGACCCAAAATGACGCAAATTGTTAGTGTGATACCCTCGAACTTCCGAATACGGGTTGGCCAGGCCGACACCCAAATACTCGAGGATATCAGAACAAAGCGGTAATAATCGAACACATAGTACAAAATAGACAAATAAGAATAAATAAAAGACTGAAAGAAAACTAAAATGATTATCCATTAATAAAACCTCAAAATAAATTTACATTAATAAATTCTTCTAATACCAGAATTCTTCCAATAAAAATACGACTCGGGAATCCATAATATGTGGACCCCTGGAAAACTAAAACTGAACCATCAACGGTTTACAACTAGATACAGAAATCACAAAGGAAATTTCTATGCAGACAATCCGAAAGAATGAAGTAGACGAGCCCTGTTCGGCACGAACAATCCCTACGCCTAACGAATACTTTTAAAATGATGGTGGGTCAGGCCCACAAACAAGTTCTACTCTACTACAATCCAAGCAGAGACCCAAAACCCAAATACATCCTAGATAACCCCAACAATAACTATATATATATATATAACTATATATATATATATATATATATATATATATATATCCACACTAAAGGACTCTCACTGGACTACACAGGGAGTCTCAACCTGAATAGAAGACAACATACAAAACGTACTTGAAATGGGCATGTGTACCTAAACCTAACAAGGTACACCTCAAACTATCATAGCCAGTTATGCATCCTAATGCATATACGTTCCCTAACCATCGATCCTAAAACTCAAGCTCATATCGCGGTAACATAATTATATATATAAATTCCATCTAAAACCAAAGTAATGCCACTCAACTGTTCATTGCCTTGACATGACTTATAATTAGGATTTAATATTATAATTAATTCATTTCCTTATTCCAGAATAGGTAGAAATTAGTGTTTTGATCTAATCCGTACCTGATATGCCACCATCCCATACCGGTGCATATAATCCACAATAGGAAGGATTTAACTTCTTTGGTTAATCCGTTCCTAGAATGCCACCGTCTCATACTGATGCATTACATCCATCCAGTCCAATAATTGATGAAATAATTAATATAACACATCAATTAATTCCATAAACAAGTATAATCAAAATCAGATCACTACTCAAGCAAAATAATAACTCTAAGTAGAATGCATTTAATCTTTACAATCATAAATTAACATGCATCTCAAATAGATTAATGTAACCTCCAAGACATAGTTAAACTATTTAAATTCAATTAAATTAATTAAATTAGTTTAACTCCATTATTCATCCATTTAAATTGCTAAATAATATTAAGTAATGAAATCCTTGGTTAATAATATGCAAATTTATTTAAAATTTCATATTGTTCAAATCCATAGCATATAGTCATAGATTATGCATTCCGGTTATTAATCCAATTTATTTAAATCATATAAATCATCCAAACTGAATTGAACATCATTGGAACCACCCAACAGTCAAACAGAACCTTTAAAAAAACAAAATCTACAAGTTCCCAGTGATGCAGCATGCTCTCGTTTTGAGAGAGCAAACTCTGTCCTCAATAAAGCAAGCTCTCAACCTAATGGACCAAACTCTCAAACTAATGGAGCATGCTCTCAAACTAATGGAACAAGCTCTCAAACTAATAGAGCAAGCTCTCAACTAAAAGAGCATGCTCTTGGCCTGAGGGAACCAGCTCTCTCATCTGAGAGCCGTAAAAGTTTAATTGGAAGCCGGCTCCATGCCCTTGGGAGCCGGCTCTCGACCTGTTCTACTCATTATTCTTCATCCTCGACATTCTCTGATCATTCTGATTATCACTGTTAAAAGTTCTAAACCTCCGTTCTAAGTTTCAAAGGATCCCGATTATTTTATATAGATAATATGCATCTTAAACATGAACCAAAATAAAGTCGCATACAACAATTCTAAAGATCAAGCAAGAACATGTACTGACATATAAAATCTATTTTAAATCAATTTAAGCATGCAACCAAGTTCAGTTTATTAAAGTCCGATTTAATCCTGGAGATTATCTAGGCATGCACAAAATACAAGTCTAAGGGAAAGAGATTAGAGATAGAACTTGCCTCTAGGTTTCGAATAGAAACCTTAACTTCTTCTTCCTAGTTTCTTTCTGGCGATCCTTGGCCGCCGTCCAAGCCTCCTACTGCTCTGGTTCTAACCCTCGAACAGCCCTCGACTTTCCTCCTTGGTTCGGCCTAATTATTTTGCCCAAACCGCCTCTCTTGTCTCACGGTTTCTCTTTTCTCCTCTCTGTTTTTTCTCTCTGCCTCCACTGTTACGTGAATAGGGTTTTAAAACCCTTGGCAGACACAACTTTACATATATATAGGTTAATACAAACCCTAATCCCAACCCGATAATAAGTCGGTTAATCATAAAAGAAAAGGAAAGGAAATAAAAATATAATTACATATACATATACATTTCTATACGTGCTAACCTAATATATACATATAATTTATAATTATATATATATATAACCTATTAACATAATATTAGTATCATCATCATTAAAAAAATAATAATAATAATTAATAAAAATAATATTCTATCCTCTAAAACATATATACTCAAGTATATATACAATCAACCATGTATGGGTAATTATCCGTACCCATAAACAACCCTTATTCAAGGAGTCCATGAGACCTACTGTTGGTCCATTAGTACTATCCAAATCCATCCTTTTAAACTTAAAATAAAATAAAATACACATTTAATCTAGCAAATAAAATTACAATTAAACTAATACATCATCAAAATCAAATAACAAATAATTTCATACAACACTTAAGCACACATTTACAATTAAACAATATTAATTCAATTAAACATATAACATGAAACCATATAAACACATAACCACGTAAGCACCTAAAATATAATAAAATAAAATAATTAAATTCAAATTACATCATTTTTAAAATTAGAGGTATTACATTTAGTAAAAATATCATGACAAACCTGTTGAGGAATTACCACAGGATTCTATACATGTTGTTCCATTGCAATGGGCATCGATTGTGCAAGTGCCACCTGTACTGTCTGCACCTACAACATAGCTCATAAATATTGTTCACGTTTTTCGGCTACCCTTAGGTATCTTTGGTAGCACTTTTCACGTTCGTGTGCCATCTCTAGGTAGTACACGTCACGTTCTTCGGCCCTCATTTGGTAGTACTCTTCATGAACAAAGCTCAGATATATCATTAGAAAGATCTTTTACTGATTGTCCCATCAGGCATTCCACTATGTTTGGCCTGTAAAAAGTGATCGGTTCCGATGGAACCGGATGGGCGTACCAAGAACTGCAGTAGTTCCGAAAAGAGATCCAAACAATATTCTAGATGGAAAACTGCGATACCAGGCGATTGTGAAGAGGTCTGGAATGAACACCTCTGGGTTCTTTTTGCTTTGATAAAGGACTTCGGGATAATTAACTGGGTAAGAAGAACTACGTTACTTATGAAAGTAAAGGAATTATCTAATGAAAAGTAAAGTGCAAGACTAAGACTAACCATATTGAAAGTGCATTGTAATGAAAAGTAAAATTGTATTGAAATGCTGAGTTTGGCCTTAAGTAGGCCTATTACGTTACAACATAATGACCAATTTATAGAATGAAAATACAAGCAGTTAACATAACAGTTCTGAGCAGTTCCATTGATGCCTCTAACTGCTTCCAAGTGTCCAAGCCATGTAATCATGCCTTTGATTCTTCTTAGAACTTCCACGTTCCAAACATATAATCGAGCTTTGATTCTTCTGGAACTTCACGTTCCAATCATGCAATCGTGCCTTTGATGACGTTATCTCCAAAACAAATTGCATAACTTCTTTTGTCTAAGCAATGGTCATCACTCCTTTTTTCAGGATGGTGGTAGTAGTGGCCCACGTTAAAACGGTTTGAGTTTTGTTATATCGTGGTATTTGAAGAAAACTCACTTCCACATTTTAGGAACTCTAATTTCCACATCTAGAACTCCAATAATTGATACGTTCATTTGACCAAGTCATATCCCTTATGTGGCTTTTCCTGTGATGGAAATTCCTTCCATGTGTCAGCTTTTCCATAGGCGAAAATAAGGATGTAAACACAAGTATTTTCTAAAAATCCTAACTCAGTTTGAATTCAGTTACCAATCTCAACAACAAACCTAAATACACAGGTAAGAGTTTTAGAGAGAGAGAGTTTTAGATGGAGGAGGTTGAAAAAGAAAACTTAACAGGTATTTTTGCAATTTTAAAATTAATTTTTAATTTTTTAATTTAACATTAAATAATAAGGTCAAATTTGTCATTTCACAACTCATTTAATGGGTCGGACACAAATATTCGGGCAATTTGATCAATTTTTAAAGTGTATGAAATTTCTTAAAATAAGTTGAAAATTTATGATCAAAATTTAAAAGTAATGAGGTTTTATGAAATTAGCCTTTATTTTTTTTTTTAATAAATATTATAAAAATAGAATTTTTGGGAGGTTTTGTCTTTGTTATGGGCAGTCTAAAAATACGCGCTTTGGGCTGGGCTCCACGTGATTACTGTCTCAACGGCTAGATGTAGACGTGGAAGTAAGTAACCTTTTCTTCGTTTCTTTTCTTTTCTGCGTGGGACTTGGTTCTAGATCTGGGTCCCACCTTAATGATTTCTTTTCTGACTCATTTTATGCCACGTGGCAGATATGTGGAGCCACCTCGGGCAATGGATTTTTCCTTTCAGAGTTTGTCCATTTGTGCACCGGCACCCGAATTTAGTGCCCATTTGACATTCATTTCTAGTCATTTATTATGACATTAATGGTGACAATTATTATGTTTTTGGAAAGAATAATAAATATTTTCACTCTTTCATAAAATAAATGAGAAAAACAATTTGTTGACTCCATTTCTACTTGGTCGGATAGCACATTTATGTCCTGGTACAATATTTATACTACGACACTTCAGTTTTAAGAAGAGAGGAACTATTGATAAAGTTAGAGCTTGGTGTATATTTGTTTGTTTTTTTAAAAAAAACATATGAATTATTGTTAAAAACCGATCTAAATTATAAGAACAATCACTGTGTACAAAACAAAACAAAAGCAAATTTAGATTTATATTTAAATTTGTGAGCAAGCAGGGTAATTTGACCAAAGTTGGATGATAACCTTTTTTTTTAAAAGTAATACCAGACATCTTGATTTTTTTTTTTTTTTTTCACTTAATAAAAAACAAGGAGGAGTTATTGTGAATCCATTCCACATTACCACACTTTATAAATCTATAGATCATGGTTTTACTTAATCTTGATTCTTTATCAAAGGACTTCAATTCAAGGAGTTTAGTGTTATTATTGAAATTCAAGTACATTGATCAAATGGTCAAACATTTTAAAATAGTCTAAGAAATTATAAATGATAAAACCCTAATTTTTCAATCACGCGATCCATTAATTTCCTCTTAAAATGTTTTTGACATCCAACTTCTCTGTTGTTGTCTTGCATGCTAAGCCCCTGTCATGGATTCATTTGAGGCTTAAGAAACACATATATGATACTACTTTTATGATGCCATGACAATATCAAATACTCGGACACTTATTGAATATGCGGATACGACCTAGACACATGATCAGATGAGTTTAGAAGTATATTAAAATTAAATATTTTATCTTCTAATTAGACACAGAATGCACAAGACATTAATACGACGCAGAGTAGTTTTGTATTTATATTTTTAGAAGAATGAGATTCAATACAATTTAATATATTTTATGCGTTAATTAAAAATATATATAATATAACATTTAATAAAACAAAAATAACAAGCATCTATCTCTTAGCTCCAAATTAGTTGTTTTATTCATGATCATTGGGATAAAATGAACAAAAATTTATATATATATATATATATATAAAATACATATTATTATTATTTTTTGACGTATTCATGTCCTACTTATGTCTTACTTTTAAAAGATTTGTCGTATTTTTGTGTTCGTATTATTTTATGGAAAATGATTGTTTTTGATTACTAAAAAAACCTACAAATGCCGATTTCAACGTGGCTATAAATTAATGGTTCTCTCAAGTGTCCCATGCCATATTAAATACAGTAAGTTTCTTTAGACAAAAATACCCTTTCAGCCATTTCCTTCTACGTATTCTTCACCTTTTTCTCTCCATATGATTAATTAATTTCCTTCTTTATCTTTTACATCTTTTTCCGTGCATGTTAATCCTCTTTATATTTTTCTTTGAAATTCTACTATTTATAAAATATTTTTCCTAGTAAAAGACTCGTTGCAATGAATGAGATTTTTATCCTAATCTATTGTCTTAATATCATATATGATTTCCACCCAAACAAAAACACACATAACAGAAAAGAGAGAAGATTTTCGATTTGCGATGGATGACAACGATACCGATAGCCTATTTTTTAACTCCAACATTTCGATATGGTAAAAGATGGCTATTAAATGGTCATGAACTTATCCAAAATTGTATTTTATTTTGTTTATCTGGGTTTAAAATTAATGTAGTAAGAGGGAGAAGTGATAACATATACGAAGACTATTATAATCACAGGAAAGACTATACACATCATGACGATGGCAGGGATGAGGAAACTTCATTAGAGCAACATCTTATATTCATCATATATCTTGCCATTTTTGATTTAGACATAAAGAGGAAAGATGAACAATGCTACAGAGAGAAAGGGGTACAAAAACTGAACTAATATATCACCACGTCATCAGTCGATTCTAAACTCTGTAAAATCTGTCGGTTAAAATAGCAATACTTTTATTTTATATTTGTGTTCTGTGTTCGTAGGTAACGTGTTCGAAATAAGAAAATAATCTCTTCAAATACGAAAGCAATGACAATTGAGACAAACCTCATTCTTACCACGCTTAAATCCGTTAATATAAATTATATAATGATACTCATGAAACTGTGAGTTCCAATTTACTTTTTTGGATGCACTTTATTAGAGTAATTGAGAAAAAATCACATATATAATCCGGCCATGACACGCCATATCATATAAAAATATATATAACATGTAATGGATTGGTGTTACGGGTTTCTTGTATTGAGGCATTTTTCTTTTACTGCTGTAAATAATAGTGAAGGTTTGAAGCTTTGGAGTTGTAAATTCGTTAGTGTTTTATTTTACACTCTTGCAACTATATTTTATGCATGAGAGTGATTTACTTGTGTGTATAGACAATAAGTATGAGTTGACAGTGTCAAAAAAAAAAAAAAGAAAAGGTTTACAGTTATTTTTATTTTTAGCTTATTTCCATCACAGGAACTAGAGATTGAGATTTGTAGTAGTATTCAAAATGGATTTTTATATTAAGAATTAAAATTGAATTATACCAATAAATAATAAATAGTTCAAAATCAACTAATAATTTCTCGTAATAATATACATCAAGGATCCATCTCGTTTTCTGTGAGTCTCACATGGCGAACGCAAAACTTTGTCCAGCTGTGCCTAGGAGGGGCGCGTGTACAATATATATTGGCATGCTAAAAAGGCACGTGCCAGGACCACCTCTTTCACACGCGTGGCATGCAACCATACGAAGCCTTAACCACGGTGTTTGAACGGTGGCCGCCACCCATGCTCAAAGCCCTAATCAGCCCCCTCAAACCCTTCCACCTCCTCCTACCACCACTCCCCTTCTCACCACCACCATCGGATCGAAACATCGCCGAAGGACCACGGCGATACTGCCTGTTCCTCATATCACCCAATTCCATCTCCGTCTGAAACCTTGCCAGCCCAAACATAAACAAGTACCACCTACACTTGGCCGGCGCCGCCACCGACACCCTTCGGACCGAAACACCATACTTCCCGGAACCATAATTATATTTCCCCGACACCGGCGATGATGAGAAAGACTTGCTCGATGAGCTCGAAACACATAATAATTTGGACTCATTTTTCTGGTTGCATGGATCGGTTTTAGCTTTGTGGAACGAATCCGATTTCCACCGGAAAAGGCCTCGCCTTTTGGGGTTTTTGTGTTTGGTGGTTTCGAGATTGTGGGTGTCAATCGACACTGGTTGTTTGTAAGGAATGAGCTGTCCACAGAAAATAACGTTGTTGTTGTCAAGTGGATAAGTAGTAGTAGGAGGAGGAGTACTCCATTCTTCGCTGAAGAACTCGAAGTAGTCTTGATCGGAGGAGGAGAATGATGAACTTTGGTATTCTTTGGAGAAGTTTTCGGACTCGGATGCGTCGCTGTATATTGGAAGATCACAAAGAGAGAGTGTTTCTTCTGCTTCTTCATGATCATCTAAGTCCTGCATGTTAGGGTTAGGGTTTTGATGGTCCATTAATGAGTCTTGGGAGGACTCCTTGGCAACCATTGATGGACAATAAGAACTTGCGCTGCTAAGAAATTAATGGGTTATAAGGGAGAGACTGTTTGTAGAAGAAAGTGGGTTGTTTGGGGTTACTTGAAGCACAGCATATATATATAGGACTATATATGTATATGATAAGAGAGAGAAAAATATGGTGCGTTGATGAGGGGTTGGTTGATGGCTTGATGGCTTGATGGGTACGTCTTCTAGATGAATTCATAGAAATAAAAAAGAAATGGAATCAAAGAGAGGATGATTCTCTTTTGGCCCTCTAGAAGAGCAGGCGGGCAAAAAGGGAAAACGCTGTAATATATATATATATATAATATATGTGTATATTATATATATATTGTACACCTCAATATGTTTGTTGTTGGTCGATCTATTTTGATTATAAAAAATTTGCTCTTTGTAGGCTTGTATGGTGCAAGCTAAAATGCTTTTTTGTTGGGCTCCACGTGCTGACTGTCCACCATTAGTCGACGACTCAACGGCTAGACGTAGAAGTGGAGGCTAAGTAACTTTTTTATTTTTATTTTTCTCTCTCTTAGGTGGGACTTGGTTCTAGATCTGGGTCCCACCTTGCTTCTTTCTTTCTACCTTCGTCTACTGCCACATGGCAGTGCGTAGGCCCACTTTTTTCGATAGACTTTCCTTTTGAAGCTTGTCGATTTGTGCACCGGCCCGAATCATACGTCCGCAGACTCCGCACCGGAATTTACAGCCCATTTTGCCACTCATTTATGGTCATATTAGGAGAATTGTGACACTTTGAAGTTTGAACTTTCACTAAATAAATAAAAAAATAAATTCTTCTTTTGGAAAATGTTGTGAAAATAAAAAATATATGAATCGGTATAAATTATTTTTAATTTTTTTTACTTTGTACAAAATAAAAGCAAATTTAAATATGTCTCCCAATTTTGTGATCAAGCATTCCACATTAATGAGACTGGGACAAACGTTGGATAACAGTTTTTTTTAAAATAAGTAATCTTGAAATTTTAAACATAATATTCATTCAAGAAAAATAAAAATTGTGAACCCATTTTACCTTATCACACATAAATTCATAGATTATGGTTCTACTAAGTTTATTTATTGATTTATTTGATTTCATTAATTAAGTAAGACGCCTTGGTCAATGAACTTCAATTTACACACTTAATGTTACTCTTAAAGTTCATTTAATGTTATTCTTGAAGTTTAAGTGTATTGATGATCGATAGGGTTGAACAATTCAAAATCGTATAAGAAACGGTAAGAGTGTAGCTAAGGTGATTAATTCAAATGTCAAGACAGCCTAACTAATTCATCTTCAACGGTCCCCATTGTATGACCTTAATTTTGCAAGATTGGACAAAACTTTCAACCCTAATCCAGATAATAGTAGAGAATATATCGTTGATTGGAAAACATATTTCGTGCAAGAATAAATGGCGAATTTCATAGAATTTTCTAGCTTCATGTGCATTAGAATTTGACTGATTTGCAACTCGTCACCATCAAAGAAAAAAAATTAAATAAATAAATAAATAGAACAGTTCTTTAGATTTACCATTATAACATCAATATTTATCGGATGTGCCTTGTAGCTCAAGTAGTGGCCACGCCTCACAGGTTAATTTGAGTGCCAGTATTCGAGCCATCCATACTACTAACTCCTCCCCTTCCCCCTCTAACTCCTAACATTGCCAGGACAAAAAAATAAAAAAAATAAAAAAAACATCAAAATTTACCTTTAAAACAAAAAGAAGAAAAAAACATTATAGTGTCAATATTTGCTAATATTTTAAGTATTTTTCTAATGGGTTTATTTCCCTGAAATTCAATTTGATAGAATAGTATAAAACCCACTTAATGTGAACGTTTCAGTCATTTGGACCTCAACGTGACGGAGTTGGATAATTTTTACATAATTTCCCTTTTGATTAGAGTATTTTGTCATTGAAATTTGAAAATATGTATTGAGACGAAACTCAAGGGGGGGGCCTAGCGAAAAAGACTTAGGTTCTAGAGTCTCGTAAAACACCAGGTCTCAAATTCGATTCTTTCTAGATGAGAGCAATTCTTTGGTGCTGCAACCGCAGATATGGTCCAAGCCTTACCTGATTTGTATGAGAAAGTCGCTTTATACAGGTTATGTGAATTAGTCGGGTCCAAGTTCCCGAGACCCCTATTATCAAACAAATATATATATTGAGACGGATCTCATTCTCAGTAGACTTAAATCGATCAATGTTTTGAAACTCCTGAAATTGTGAGTTCCAATTAAATTTTTTTTTTTTTTTTTGGGATGTCCGTACGTTATTAGAGTAATTGAGAACAACAAAGATACAAATTAGTCCATGACACTATCATATGATATAGAAATATTACAATAGACTTGGTTGGTTCAATTTTAAGGGTATAGTGAGTCTAGTCCACTAGGTTTCTCAGTCAGCAAACCTGAGCTGTCTCAACATTTTCATTTCCACTACTTAACCTCATTTGTTTTATTCAGTCAAATTTTGAATTTTAACAATTTATCACTTCCATAATCAAAGTCATTTTTGCAGTCAATGCTAGGAAAATTGGTGCCCGAAGAAAGACAAGAAAATAAACCATTTGAATAATTCAGTCTTCATTACTTACCTCAATCAACGTGTGCCGTGTATGATTATTAAAATTAAAAATCGAGAGTTCAAGTTTCAAAAAGAATAATGTATGTACGTGAGTGTTTTTATATGTTCATATGTTAAAAAATTCAATCCTAGCATCTTGGAAGGGAAAGAAAAGTTTAAAGACAAACTTATTTTGAAAATTGTGAAATGTAAAATGGTGAAAGAGAAGAATTAATTCTTCATAACTACTTTTGTCTTAATTTTGCATGAATGGAGTGAACATTCAATCTTGCTTATTAATTATATCTTACTTTTTAAAATTATTTTCTACAAAACATGAAAACATGGAAGAAATGTATTTGATCACTATGTTCTTAATTATTTTTATTTAATACACGTAAATAAGAGTGAGAAGGTTTTTTTACTTTGTCCCATAAATATCCATTACTTCTATCCTCTTCCTCCCATTTTTGGAAGCAAAATGGTAGATCGGAAGAGATACTTCAACTTGGTTGGTTCAATTTTTTAAAGTAAAAAATTATACAAAAATTTGTTTGGTTGATTATTTTTTAAAAATTGAGTTAAAAAACATATATATATATATATATATATATATGATTTGTGGGCTCATAACGGCTCAGTTTAGAGTCACTTGCAGAAGAAAAGCAACAAAAGATGAAATAGAAATTTGACTTTATTTTTACCATGAGAGATTTATATTTGTGTAGCTTGTTTATAACTTAAATTTTAGGGTTAATTTCAATGTCACACCTTGAGGTTTGGATAAATATCACATTAAAACAACGGTTAAAAATTACTATCACTAAAAATTATTTTAATGTGATATTTATCCAAATCTCAGGGGTGTCACTGAAATTAACCCTAAATTTATGTATTAGAGTTATATATATAAACTTCGTGCTCCAAAAATATATATATATATATATATATATATATATATATATATATATATATATAGGTGAATTAGAGGCCTATGCTGAATTGTTGAAGGGCTCCAAAAAAAAAATTACATATGTATATATATATATATATATAGATGAATTAGAAGCCCCTGCTGAATTGTTGAAGGGATCTATTTTAGCGAGCTGGTGTATTGAAAAAGAGCACTTTAGTGCAACATTTGAGCCACTCTGAATTTCTTTCAAGAGTTGTGATGCACATCATAATGCAATTCAAGATCTATATCTTGAATATATGTGAAAGTGTCGTGAGAGTGATATGATTACTTCCTACTTAAAAGGTCGCATAGGCAGTTGAAAAACAAACAAACAAAAAATTTTAGTACAATTTCTTTTCCATATCCGACCGACCACAAAGTTTAGAAGCAGCCATCCTTTCATCTTCTTTCTTTACAAATTTCTTAAAAATGCATTGTATAATGTCAATCTAAATTCTTTTTCCACTTTATTTTACCTTTAGGGAAGTTGGATTTAAATTCAAAGAAGATAATCCCTGCGGAAGAAGGTAAATACAATTTGTGGATTAAGTTAAGAATTTGGATTTATTGACGGCGTTCTCATGCTATTGGACTAATAATTCATTTATTTGATAAAACTTTTGAATTTCTTTAGGTCAAAATATTGGGAAAAAAAAAAAAAAGAAAAGAAAAAGAAAAGAGTACCGGATTTAGAACAAGATAAAACTAATTTTGCAGGAGATGTAAGGTAAGAAAATAAAGAGAAAAAGTAATTTTGATATAAAGTACTAAAATAAAAAGAAAAAATTAAAATAGACTATAAAAACGGGACTAGAAAAATAGTGGCCACCTCTTCCAAGGTAAAAATTATGAAAATCTCTTTCTTTATTGGTCACTTTTTGTTTTCATTGTTAACTTTATATATTAGCCACCTACATATATATGAATTATATAACTTTAATTTTAAAAGAGTAGTGATGGGGAAATAGAAGGTTTCCGCGAAAAGAAGGACCGAGTCATACGTGGCTAAGTGTTACAAGAGTCATTTGTCCCACATCGGATTCGGATGGGAAAATGATTGAGTATAAATGGATGGGTATGCAGTACTACCCAATAGTTCGAGTTTTGGGGTAAATGGGTAAGCGTTCACCCGTTATAGTTGGTATCAGAGTCAAACCCAATCCTTTATCCGGTGACACGCCAAGTGCCTCACCCGGAATGCGTCCGGGTGAGCCACCTCCGGGTAAGCAGGGTGGCCCGACCGCAACGAGGGCGTTGCGAGTTCGGGTGGGGTCTTATGTTACAAGGGTCATTTGTCCCACATCGGATCCGGATGGGAAAGTGAATGGGTAAGTATGCAGCACTACCCAATCCCAATAGTTCGAGCTTTTGGGCCACTAGGCCACATCAGATTTTACAAGGGTTATTTTTCCCACATCGGATCCGGATGGGAAAGTGAATGGGTAGGTATGCAGCACCATCCAATCCCAATAGTTCGAGCTTTTGGGCCACTAGGCCACATCAGATTTTACAAGGGTCATTTGTCCCACATCGGATCCAGATGGAAAAGTGAATGGGTAGGTATGCACCACTACCCAACCCCAATAGTTCGAGCTTTTGGGCCACTAGGCCACATCAGATTTTTTCCTAAACGCTTCTCTCTTTTTTTCTTGTCGTTTCTCTCTCTCTCTTCAAGTCCTCATCCTCACCTTTTTGTTCAAGTCCTCATAATATTCTCTTCATAGGCATCTCTACCTTGAGTTTCAAAGAGATCTTTCAAATGAAAAAAATATTCAGAAGAGTTGGCATCACAATAGACATTAATCTTTTATAGAATGAAAATCAAGAGAAACTGGTGAATCTTCTCAAAACTTTGAAGGTGATAGACTACTGTTGCTGCCCTCTCTTTTTTCTTCTTTTTTCTTTTTTCTTTTTGTTATTGTGCGGACTTTATTGGCAAATATGTAATCTGAAAGATACAGAAAAGAAATTATATTTTAGTTTTGTCATACTTGAATCGCAAAGTGTTTTATAGCATACAGATTGTTCCATCTTTAATTTGGTTAAAAGTGAAGTCTTCATAATTATCGGTTCTGTTTTGGCCCAAATGATAGAGTTATAAATTATCCATAGATTAAATCCTTGATTTTAAGAGGCAATGCGAGATGGAATTTTTTTTTTGTTTTTCTCTTCAATTTTGCGGGGATAAAAAAAAAAAAAAAAAAGGAGATAGAGAAAAGAGAGAGAGGAAGAATCGAGAACCAGAAGAATGGAGGAAGAGGAAGAGGGAGAGATGAAAGAGAAACAAAAACATGTAAAAACATGTTTGGTCACACAAATATATATATTTTAGTTTTTGGCGTTTAATTTTTGCAATAAACTATTTACATGTTAGCAGTTGCAGAGAGAGAGGGGCAAGCTTGAGAGTTGAGAGACGGTGGGCAGAACTGGAACAGCGGGCGATGGAAATTGAAAGATATGGGCTTTAATTTTTGCAGACAGATAGATAAACTGAAATATATGGGTTTTGAACTTCTGATTCTTGTAGATTTTGTAGTTAGTTTGCAGTTGCAGAAAGAGAGAGAGGGCAAGTTCAAGTCTGAGAACGAGAATAGAGATGGAGGCATTATTTATAGGTAATAATAGGTTTTGATTCTTGCAGACAGATAGATAAACTAAAATAAATGGGTTTTGAATTTTTGATTCTTGTAGAATTTGTAGTTTGCAGTTGCATAGACAGAGAGAGGGCAAGTTCAGAGTAGAGAACGGTGTTGTATTTGATAGGTGTTGTATATGTTTCAAGTTTGAATCCAGCAAATCTAGCTTTGATAGGTGTTGTATTTGATAAAATCCAGCAAATTGAGGGCCTAACTTGGATCGGTGGTAATGAAATTTTTTGAAATTGCCCTTGAATCGCAGAGAGAGTATCGGGAGAGGAGAGAGAAAATTTGCCCAAAATGACCTAAAATGTTTATACACCTAAAGCAAGTGTGTTTTAAGTTGGGCTGGCTATTTCCTCCACTATAGTGAATTGTATGGGCAAACAGTGCTGAAACAAGATAAAACACCATTTTAGTGTTTTAAGTTTTAGGCCTCTTTATTGAAATATGTTACAACTGTGCAAAATAAAATATAACCAACCAAACATTTTTTAGGCTTCATTTGAACTACTATAGTAGGCCTAAAACAAAAACAACAACAACAACAAAGTAAGTAGATAAACAGCCCCTTAGTACACAAATTTTTCAACTGATTGCATGCAGTCTTAAACTTTTCCATTTAAAGAGACTTTTGCTTGATTCTAACTTCTTCTTCCTTCCTCCTTTCCTTTTTTTTCTTTTTTCTTTATTTATTTTTTTTTCACATTTCAATAGTCATTCTAGTATTTGTGTAGGGCCATTTATGTAAAAACACAATGACGAAATTTTTGTTATAAATTCGCCACTTCTCAAACTCAGACACACACTCGCCACTTTGCTCCTCAAACTCAGACACACACTCGCCACTTTGCTCCTCCTCCGCTCTATTCTCTCGCGGCTAGGGTTTCGTAAGCTCTCTCTTTGCAGGTCAGATCCTCTCTCTGAGTCTCTGTGTGTGTGTATAGATTCATGGATTTTATATCTATAGTTTTTTCTTTGTACTTTTTGATTTTTAGTCTTCTGATTGGGTTGGATAAAATTATTCCGTTTTGAGTTTTATTCAATAATTTTTTAAGATCTGTGAATCTATGTTCCGGATCTTCCTTTGCTCATTGTTTGCCTTTTTCAGTTTGAATTGAATTTTCTATGATTATCTATGCAGATCTGATGCAATATTGTCGTTTCTCTTCGAGATTATATGCTGTATACATATATGTTTGTATAATTTTTGTTGTTGTAAGTGTGATTAGGCATGGATTGAAACTTGCTTTTTTGGTTTAAGCATTGGTAAATCACGATATTCATTGTAGGTTTATACTCTGTATTTGTGATTTCTGTTATGATGTAAATTTTAGATTTATAAAACGATATTTTTAGAACTTTGATCAATTATATGACACGAGTTGTGTTCTGATTTCCACAGAACCCTTCTTATAATTAATTGGATTTTCACTTATTATACAGCTTACATTACCTTTACAAATTCTATGCAGATTATTATACGCTTGTAGCAATCATTTTTTAACTTCTTGTAAGCTAGTTGTTCACCATATTCCATTTATTTTGAACTAGACTTCCATTTAGCTTGCATAAGTTGTATAAATTTTATTACAGATTATATTGACAACATGTTGCTTTATATAGATAGATTTTGCTTTTTAATGCTGCTTCTCTTTTACTAGTGTGTGAATTGGAGGGCCCATTTTTTGTATGATCTATTTTCTTGTAATGTACATTTAACTTTGATGGTCATACGAATATGAAGTGAAAATATTCTAAAGTAAGTAATTAACAGTCCAAAATACAAAATGATTAGTTATTTGCCATAGAGAAGGATCGCAGAGGTTTAACCTACCTTTTTTTTGTGTGTCATTAAAGGCCTGGGTGTCAAATGGACTTACCAGATGAAGATATATTTGCAGAAAAAATATTTCTGAATCTTTGGCACTTAATGCAACTGTAGTGAATCATTTTTACTGATTTTTAATTTGATATGTAAATTTCTTGTTAGTATCTTATGCAGAGAGTTAAACTCAAGCTCTAGTTTTTCCTTAAATTTTTTATTTGTGAGAAATTTGTAACTTGTGCAAGTCATCTTTATTTTTGGAAATATAATTTGAAATTAGTATTCTGAGTAAAGGTGTCTGTTTTCTATTTTTTTGGTTTCCTTAGCAGTTCCTAGTTATTCATAATGGGTAAGGAGAAGGTTCACATTAACATTGTGGTCATTGGCCATGTTGATTCTGGCAAGTCAACCACCACTGGCCATCTAATCTACAAGCTTGGAGGTATTGACAAGCGTGTGATTGAGAGGTTCGAGAAGGAAGCTGCTGAGATGAACAAGCGTTCATTCAAGTACACGCTTGGGTGCTGGACAAGCTCAAGGCTGAGCGTGAACGTGGCATCACCATTGACATTGCCTTGTGGAAGTTCGAGACCACCAAGTACTACTGCACAGTCATTGATGCTCCTGGACATCGTGACTTCATTAAGAATATGATTACTGGAACTTCCCAGGCAGACTGTGCTGTCCTTATTATTGACTCCACCACGGGAGGTTTTGAAGCTGGTATTTCCAAGGATGGCCAGACGCGTGAGCATGCCTTGCTTGCTTTCACTCTTGGTGTCAAACAGATGATCTGTTGCTGCAACAAGGTTAGCTTTTATAAGAACTTTTGCATGCTGAGGGGCTTTTATAAAGAACAATGTTTTACTTTTTCCTAATCCAAAATTTACCTCTTTCATAGAATCTGGATACTTTATAAATTATTGGCCACTTTAGATAATGATTCTGTCCTACATTACCATTCTTCACAATAAACTGTTATGGAAATTCAGATATTCTTTAATTTTTTACTGTTTGCTGATAGCATAGACCCTTTATCTTAGTCCTTTTTTTCTTAACCTTGGTCTCTTTATGTAGATGGATGCCACAACCCCCAAGTACTCCAAGGCAAGGTATGATGAAATTATTAAGGAAGTCTCATCTTACCTGAAGAAAGTGGGTTATAACCCTGAGAAGATCCCCTTTGTCCCCATTTCTGGGTTTGAAGGTGACAACATGATTGAAAGGTCCACCAACCTTGACTGGTACAAAGGCCCAACCCTTCTTGAGGCCCTCGACATGATCCAGGAGCCCAAGAGACCTTCAGACAAGCCTCTTCGCCTCCCACTTCAGGACGTGTACAAGATTGGAGGTATTGGAACTGTCCCAGTGGGGCGTGTTGAGACTGGTATCGTCAAGCCTGGTATGGTTGTGACTTTCGGACCCACCGGCCTAACCACTGAAGTCAAGTCTGTGGAGATGCACCACGAGGCTCTCCAGGAGGCTTTTCCTGGTGACAACGTTGGATTTAACGTGAAGAATGTTGCTGTTAAGGATATCAAACGTGGGTTTGTTGCATCCAACTCCAAGGACGATCCAGCGAAGGAGGCGGCCAACTTCACATCTCAAGTTATTATAATGAACCACCCTGGTCAAATTGGAAACGGCTATGCCCCGGTTCTTGATTGCCACACCTCCCACATTGCCGTTAAATTCGCTGAACTTTTGACCAAGATTGACAGGCGGTCCGGTAAGGAGCTTGAGAAGGAGCCCAAGTTTCTGAAGAATGGTGATGCAGGGATGGTGAAGATGATCCCCACCAAGCCTATGGTCGTGGAGACCTTCTCTATGTATCCTCCACTGGGTCGTTTTGCAGTAAGGGACATGAGGCAGACTGTTGCTGTCGGAGTCATCAAGAACGTAGAAAAGAAGGATCCTTCTGGTGCCAAGGTCACAAAATCTGCTGCCAAAAAGAAGTGAACCGTGCAGGTTTCATTTGAAGGCTGTTATCAACAAGACTTGGTTTTCATCAGCACTACGTTTATTAAACGTCTCGGAGGTCGTTTTAGTTTTATGTTTTCACCTTTGTCAGGCACCTGGTCTCAGAATTGGGTGCTCGACAGGCGGTGGCGATGCTGCTGTCTGAGTTTTTTGTCATTTTGAAACTGGATCTCGATGGTTTTATGTTTTCCATAAGCATATCGGTTTTGCTCTCTCTCTGTTGTTTTGGTCGTAGTCTAGTAGTCAAGTATAGTGTACCATTGGTGGTTTTATTGACCAACATTGATAATGCAACCATTTGGCCATGAGTATACTCTTTTTAAACATGGTAAAGCTCACCATGTATGGTTGGAAACACATCAGAAGTTTTCCTAATATAAGTTATATTTATATAGAGGAATAGATTATATGGCAATTACATATATGTACCTATATATATTGGGTTTTTTTAAAAAAGAGGAAGAAAGAGGGAAATCGAAATGAAGGGAGCGGTGGTGGATAGAGAGCAGAAGTGGGAGTTCATTTGTTCCCCTTTTTTTTTTTTTACATTTTTTTTTTTTTTTTTGGGAATTTCAAGAAAATTTATAAAACAAAACCATAATTACAGTGGGCTGCAGAAACGGCCAATGGCCCAATACAGTTAGTTAACAAAACTAGGACCAAGAGGCCTAAGCAATTATGGTATTTCCCTATATGGAGGGCGAGAAAGGGCTCTGAGTCTTGAAGCCCCTTATTCAGCTAGGGCAATTGATGCAAATATATTGTTATATGTGTCATGATAAACTTACATACATGAAGTATTATACAACGTGCTATGCACATTTACATACTGAAAAAAAAAAAAAAAAAAAAATGCACTTGATTTTTACTAGTTTTAGAAATGTATATACGTGATCAAAAGTAAAGGAAGAGAGTGCAAAATTTCTAACACCAAATTTAATTCGAAATGGATTTTTTTGATAAAAACCAACTTGACATATATGAGAATTGGGAGGTTTTTGATCACTTTTTAAGCATAAAATGATTGACGTTATGATTAACAACTCGTTCCTTGATACATTGTGTCAACCCCCTCCCTGAAAAGGTTATGTCAGAAAGGCTCACAATAGGATGGACAAAAGAAAACATGGATCATCTGTAGACCTTCTAAAATTTCCTACACTTGGTGTAGAGTTGCGTAGGCTTATATAAAGTAGTCATGAATTATCTTAATTTCTCTATTCTCTATTATTCTTTTGAAATATTATAGAACCCAATTTTAAAATTCTCTCTACTATTACACAGATCATACACTAAGGCACTTAGCTTATAAATAGCTTTGGCAGTTCATTTCATTTACTTTATCATCACATCCTTCTTAATTTTGAAGACATCCAATAGATGATGCATAAATTTAATTCTAAAGGTAAATAAGGCAGGGAACCTGTTAAAGCAACTTAATTGCAACATGGAGACTTATCTTTATCTACAGGGTATGTCACAACTGTCCTATGCATACAACACAGGTTAACAATGTTAGTGATAGCGATGCATGCAATCCACTTGCCGATTGTCAGAATACAATTGTAATACATTTCTCAATTTTTTTATTTAGTGTTATCCCAAATTCTACAAATTCACACGCAGAGAAATTTGTTTGGTTCTAAAATTTTGTGATTTGTATAAATAGTCTACAATACTGATAGTGCATTAGAAGATAGAAAATGCACACACTTGGTGGCCCTACCCTCCCTCCTTATGTTCCACCATCGCCCACAACGATCCATATTCTCCACCATCACCCATCAAAACCCAATTCTATCATTCAAGCCAGTGTAATAACAGCCATTGCACGAACATTATCCGTTCTGCCACTAGCAACATCCATGTTTCTTCCACTAGTGTCACTCTAGGTGTGCATGCTACCACCGGTGACAACATTTTTTTCCTTTAGAAGTAGCACCAAACAACATTTTTCTTTGCTTTTAACATGTTTACTTAAAATACTCAGGGTGATGAACCCAACACTGTATTTCCAATATTCTCTTATTGCGTCACCCACCACACACCACACCCTTTAATTTTTCACTATTCTTCTCAGCCCAACCATCAAGCTTATCCCTCAGTAACAAGGATCTCTATTCTATGTGATATAATGTATCATTCATGTCTAGTACAGACCCCATATAAAAATAAATAAATAAAATTTTAAGTGTGAGCTCTTTCAATTGTCCATGCATGAGACCAAATTCAAATAGTGTTCCTCTGTTCTGATACCCAAAAATTTCTTTTATAGGATTAGATTGATATATGTTCTTACATATGTATGTCTACAGGAGTAGTTGTTCTTGTGCACTGTTCCCTCTTATTCAACATTAAAAATGTGTGAAGCATCCAACCTTTTTTTTTTTTTTGGAATGTAAAGCATCCAACTTGATGATTCAAAAACAGGCAGGACTGATTAAAATGGTCACCACCTAATCAAATGCGGGATAACGCTACTTTTAACCACAAACATTTATTCGTATAATCAATTGAAATTTGTCATCTCATAATTAGAGTGGGCTTCAACGTGGGCTGAAGAAATAGCCAATGGCCCAATACTATTGGTTAACAAAAGTAGGACCAAGAGGCCCAATCTGTTACTGAAGATAAATTTGAAGAGCACTTCATGGTAGGCAACCAGAAGACCACAAGAGAACAGAGGGATGGATGGATTCAATCCAGAGGGATGGATGGATTCAATCCGGAGGGCCAGGACGGGGGGCGAGGGGGGCACATGCCCCTGTCCTGGCCTGTCCGATGATTATTTTTATTTTATTTTTACATATATATAAAAATATATATAATGCCCCCTAAAACTTTTAATTTCTAAAATTATGTCTCAATTTTTTTCTTTTTACTCTTTATATTCTTTTGATTTCCTTAAAAACAAATATTAAAAAAATATATATTAAATTTTCATTCTTCAATTAAATTTTTTTTTGCATTTCAAAGTTCTCATTTTCTTTCCTATTTCTTAAAAAATTTATTTTTGGCACTTACTATGAAGCATGTAGTATGTAATTTTTTTTTTTTTTTACACTACCCCCTGAAATTTTTTAGAATATTATAGAACCCAATTTTGAAATTCTATACATACTTGTATAGATCAAAACCTAAGGCAATTAGATAATACTTGTTGTCTGTGTTCTAGGTGAGAGACACATCAAACACAAATATATTTCTTTACTTGTCATCACATCCTCTTAAATTTCTAACACAATAGTAAATGAGGCAATTACACGCACATAAATTTAATGTTAAGTTTAAGTAATGGACAATACTCAAACTTATCTACATACAATCACACATCTAATGCTAATGTGTTTATTAAGTAATCGAAATATTTAAACTTATCTACAGTTGAATCACACACCTGTCGCACATTGAATCACACCCCTCTCTCGCACGCTTCATGCACAATGTTATCTAAAAACTTCATATAAATAACTCATTTCTTGTTCTTCGACCCCCTCCGCTTCATGCACGATGTTATCTAAAATAACATCTTTTAGAAGAATGTTTGTATAAATAACTCATTTCTTGGTCTTCGACCCCCTCAGTCACTATGAATGGCCCCAACCAGTGCAATGGGATGTATGCATTTATCTATCCCTTAACTCGAAATGGGAGCAGGTTTGAATACGATCCTGCTCTAGGCATATCATCCACCTATCGCACGTTACGCAAATCTTCAAATATAAAGAGGTGATGATTCCTCTAGTTAGTCATACTCTTTTCTTCCATTGAAATGTACGATTAATTTTCATGTATCCTGCAAAATCATGCTGAAAATTGGTTGGTGTAATCAGAAATTTCATTCCTAATGATTTGTGTATGTAATTGTCTACCGTCCGACTCAAGAAAGAGTAAAAGCACCAAGATTATTAGTTATTTCACTAGTTGCATCCATGTTTCTTCCACTTTAGAAGTAGCACCAAAAGATTTATTATTATTTTTTATTCTTTTAACATGTTCATTTAGAATAGTTAGGGTGATGAACGAATATATTGTAAAATATATTATTACTATATTGTAATATTATCTTATATGGTAGCTGTCTTGACCTACCCTCATTCCTATAAATAGTATTACCTTATATGGTAATGACATGTTCTCCACACATGACCTCTCCTATATAAACTGTTATGTACTCTTGTATTAAATATCTCATATTACATTAATATAATACAAAGTTCAATACTCTCTCTTTTATATTTCTAACATGGTATCAGAGCCTTTTGATCTTCGGCAAACAATCTACCAATTTATCGTAGTTACCGCCAGAGATGGCACCATTAGCCCCATCCTCGGCGACAATGGTCAACTGAAAAATCATGCTTGCAAACTTACGCTTCCGTACGCCAAACCGCACCACCAAGCGCCTCCTCAAGTGGTAATACCACTCTTCAATGCGCTTTCACGCGCACCAGCAATAATCCCACACCTCAACGTGTCGGATCAACTTCGTCACCGCGCCACCATGCGCCATTAGTGGTCATCACACACGACACACGCGCCACAACGCGTTTGATTCAGCCGTCACGCACCCAGGCGCGTCAGATCCACACCGCGCTACATGTCAGGCCACATCATCTTACCACGTCAGCATTGTCGTGTCTGATCCGGCCACCACGGGTTAGATCCATGTAGCGCCACGTGTCAGGCCACGTCAGCACAACCGCGTTATTCTACCACGTCATCAGTTGCCCAATTATCCTCTAAGACACATCAACAGCAGTGCCAACAATAGTGGCACGTCAGTAGCGGTGCCAGCAGTAGTGCCACGTCAGTTGTTAATCGTACCTCCATCTTCATCATGGGTAAAAACCTATCTTCACCAAATCGCTTCCACCATACCGCTTTCACGATCTCTTTTCCAAACTCAAGATGGTTTCATTCAATCTACCTTGATTCTGAGGAGGGCTGTTAGAATATATTATAGAATATATTATTATTATTATTATTTTTAAAAGCAAAAATATAAAAACATGTTTGATAAATAAAAAAAAATTACAACTTGCAAGATTGGAAAATAAAATGCGCCTGTTTTTTTTCGTGTTTTACCTCTGGTCTAGAGAAAGCCGCTGTTAAAATAAATGAGAGAACTTTGTAATATATATTATGCGTATGAGATATACAGGAGGGGTTTATATAGGAGGGTTATGTGTGATGAACAAGTAAACCCTATATGTATATGGTAACTATATATATGGTAATCCTAAACAAGGTAAACCTATATATGTTAATCTTATATAAGGTTAGAATATATTATACAATATAGTAATAATACATTCTAACAGCCCTCCTCAAAATCAAGGTGGATTGAATGAAACCATCTTGAGATTGGAAATGAGATCTTGAAAGCGGCATGGCGAAAGCGATTTAGTGAAGATGGGTTTTACCCTTGATGAAGATGGAGACACGATTAACAACTGACGTAGCACTACTGTTGGCACCACTACTGACTATGTCTGACATGACAACTGACGTGGCACTACTGCTAGCACTGCTGCTGATTGTGTCTGATATGGCAACTGACGTGGCAAGTGATCGACGCACTACAGCTTCATGCTTGCTAACTTTCGCTTCCGCACTCCAAACTGCGCCACCATGTGCCTCAAGTGGTAATCCCACTCTTCCATGCGCTTTCACGAGTACCAGCGGTAATCCCATACCTCAACGTGTCGGATCAGCTCTGTCATTGCGCCACCATGCTTCATTAGTGGTCATCACACACGTTTTTTATGGCACAATTAGCCCTATCCTCGGTAGCGGCGGTCAACTGGCAAATCATGCTTGCAAACTTGCGCTTCCGCACTCCAAATCGCTGTATCTTGCGCCTCAAGTAGTAATCCCACTCTTCCATGGGCTTTCACGCACACCAACGGTAATCCTGCACCTCAACGTGTCGGATCAACTCTGTCACCGCACCACCACGTGCTATTAATGGTCATCACATGTGTCACACACGCCACCGCACATCTGATTCAGATCAGACCGCCACGCTTCCAGGCGCATCAAAACATTTTTTTTTAGTTTTAAATTTTTTTTTTATAATAATAATAAAAAATAAAAAATAAAGTT
Source organism: Cornus florida (assembly GCF_030987335.1). NCBI lineage: Eukaryota > Viridiplantae > Streptophyta > Magnoliopsida > Cornales > Cornaceae > Cornus > Cornus florida. The sequence goes on along the minus strand of NW_026775576.1, from coordinate 70,828,450 downwards.
CAGAAAAACAGTTCAAGAACCTGGATCACTATGGAAAAAAATTCACACCATTTTCTATTTTTCTGCTTCCTATTGTTATATACAAAAGAACCCAACATTGTATTTCCAATCCTCTCTTATTGTCTCACCCACCACATGCCATACATTTAACTTGTCAATATGCTTCTCAGCTCAACCATCAAGCTCATCTCTTAGCAATATGTCTATTCTATGTGATCCAATGTATCATCCATGTTTAGTACTACAGACCCTTGTGGAAGCTCATCCCTTAGCAATATGTCTATACCATGTGATTTAATTTACCCTTCACGACAAAAATAAAAATAAAAAAATACTCCACCGTTTAGGATTTTACTGTTGAAACCCCTGGATTATATCTTCACCACTAGATCAAAATAACCCACCACATCAATTGTACATGCGTGTTGGTATCTAAGCTCGCAGGTAGATCTTATGTTTTCCCCACTAACAACCGTTATCAAATTGTTCAGATAGCAATCCAAATCTAAACAATTAAATGTCATGAGATATTGATGTCTTCAACATAATGCTATATTTTCATGTCAAATCTATATTATTTTGAGATGAGCTACAGTGTCAAGATGCTATATTTTTGTAATTCTGCTCCAATGATGCATTTTATTCAAAATGCTATTTTTTAACAGAACAACCATTCCATATTTTGAGAGCCTATTGGAGTGCCTTATTTTCATTTTAGCAACTTTTGACAATCTCAAAATATGAGAGGTCTTTTGAAAGAGCCCATTGGAATGCCTATTTTCATCCACTTGCTATATTTTAGGTTTAAAAGACCATTTGGGAGATGCTATAATTGAGAATACATTTAAGAATCTCAAAATATGAGAGGTCTTTTGAGAGCCTATTGGAGTTTCTTATTTTCATCCAGCTGCTATATTTTGAGTTTGAGAGCCCATTTAAGAGGCCATTAGAGATGCTTTAAGCTTTTAATCAGAAATGTTCATTAAATCAATCGAACTTTGTCATCTCATAATACAGGCTTCAACTTGGGCTAAAGAAATAGCCAATAGCCCAATACAATTGGTTAACAAAAGTAGGACCAAGAGGCGCAATATGTTACAGAAGATAAATTTGAAAAAGGAAACTCTCTACAATGGTTGTCTCCCATGGAAGAGCAAGAATGGTAGGCAACCACAAAAGAACAGAAGGATGGAGGGATTCAATCCGAAGGGCGAAGCAGGGGGACGCATGCCTGCTGTCCTAGCCCTACCCACTATAATATATGATTATTTTTATTTTATTTTTACATATATATGAAATTTTCTATATAATGTCTCCTAAAACTTTTAATTTCTAAGACTGTCTCAACTTTTTTTCTTTCTTTTTTCTTTTACTCTTCATATTCCTTTGATTTCCTTAGAGCATGGTGTGCTACAAACATTTAATCTAACTACTTTGTAAAAGTATAGTGTCACATAAGTTTTATTTTAATAAAAAGTGATGATGTGGTAGTTTATTTTTTGTTATTCAATATGTTCCATGATTTATTGGTGTAGAACTCAATTATCTCATTATCTATTTATTATTTTATTATTGTTTCATTATTTTAATTTTATTATTTTTTCTTTTTCCGGTTATATATTTTTGTCTTTTTCCAAAGCGTATAGCTAATGTTGTGCAAAAAAAAAAAAAAAAAAAAAAAGGCATTGATGCTAAGAGAAAAAACCAGATAGGAGCACATAAAATATTATAACAAATGGATAGAACATATCTATGTGATTCTCCATCGGCAGAGAATAGGATAGATAAGAGTAGATGGGGACCACTAAATTCATACTTCAATTTTTGTCCATACCATCCATCTCTCTCTACTTTACAGAAATATTATCTACTTTGATCCGCACCCAGATCCTCTTATTAAAAAAAGAAGAAGTTAGATTTCCATTCTTCAATCAAACTTGAATTTATTTCATTTCAAATTTCTCATTTTCTTTCTTTTTTCTTCTTCTTTTTTCTTTCTTATTTCTTAAAAAAAATTCTTTTTGCACTTACTATGAAGAATGTAGTATGTGATTTTTTTTTTTTTTCTCTCTTCTTCTTATTTAAACTTATTACCATAATTTACGTAGTCAATTGGTGTAATTTTCTTGAATCGTTTTTTATGAAGTAAGATTCTGTCACGACCCAGAACAACATCGTAACTTGTAGAGAAAGGAAAAAGTAATCGGAAAGACACTGGTGCGGTACCAGCCTAAGAGTCTCAGACGATGAAGTTAGTACAGGACCAGGAAGATGAATGGACTTTGTTAGGAATATTTGGCGTACCTTTTGAATTGGCTAACTACCCTTTTTATAGGGTAGGTTGTAGTATTTAACAAGAGAATTAATTTCTCCTTTCTTATTCAATACGGATCGGAGAATTACTCTTTATCCATATCGCTTTATTGATTGTAACTTATCCAACTCCCTGACTCCTGTGTCTATTAGAGTCCGTGTTAAATTGTAGAGTCCGTATCATCAGTTGCCCCCCATTCTCATGTTTGGATTTCAAATTAAGAGAATGTAAGTTGTTCGGTACATGAAAGGTTAGTAGAAAAATCATTATATATATATATATATATAAACAATATCTAACTAATATGTTACAGTATTAATGTATACCTTTATATTTTGTTGTTTTTGTCTTATAAAAGAACTTTTAGTATAAATATATATAACAATATATATATTGATTACACAGGAGCACATGTGGCCCCTTTTTATTTTTTATTAAAATAAACTGATGGTGTATTGAAGTACTGAACAAATACTTGGTGCAACATGCCAGGACAACAAGCATATACAAGCTGCGCTTTGTAATCCCATGTTGTAGTTGAATAAGACAACATGCCCAATAAACAAGCAAACAAGCGCGTGTGTTATAATGCCTTGTAGATGACCTGTAGTCCTATGTTGTAGTTGAACAAGACAACATGCCCAATAAATAAGCAAACAAGTGCGTGTGTTATAATGCTTTGTAGATGACTAAAAACTAAATATAAAGTAGGCAGTTTTTTTTTTTTCCCCTTTCTTGCATCTCATTGTTGTTTTTTGTTGGAGTGTCCAAACAACTACGTGGATCAACGTGCTTGTTCCGGCTGTAATCAAACAAGGACCCATTTAGCGTTCAAAGTTGTCCATTGCCCAAACAATCGCGTAGCTTAACGCGCTTGTAGTAGTTGGAATAAGCGCTTGTGCAAGCGCGTGTGTAGTTGGTTACTATGCCTGTAATTGTGTGTCTCTTGTAACAAACCTTTTCTTTTTTTCTTTTTCAAGCTTGTAAAATTCAGCTTTTGCAGAGTGTAGGTACTTGTAGATAGCTTGCAGATTGTAGGCCTGTAACTCCTCCTTGTAACTTGCAGGAACAAGCCTGTCATTGGCTTGTACTAAGAATAAATAGCCGTTTGAATTTTATTACTCCTTGTTTGTAGATAACAGCACTACTAATTATGACAACCACAACCTTGCTCCTTGTCTTACACCTCGTAAAACAAGAGTCTATTGTGTTTTCATGTTTTGTCAGTCTGATGGCACAATACAAAGTTAGCAAGAAATGAGAATATTCTTTTTTAACGACCATATTTCTAACGTTCATATTTCCATCCGTTGCAACATTCGAATGTCTCTATAAATAAGGCAGTTGATTATCTTCAAAGAATCAATAAGTCACCCTATATTGTCCTGGCCTTTCCTTTCTTCTCTTTCCATTTGTTGGTCTTCTGGTAATATGGACACCCTTGTTCAACAAGACGGTGTGCAACCCTCTGTTCAACAAAATATTATTAAGCGTAATATCAATGGCAAAACTCTTTCGGTTAGATCAGAGATGGCAGTTTCTACTATGACTAGCGAAAGCATTGCCCGCTTAAAACTCAAACACTTTTTTCTGAAAAATATTGTCCTTCGCCATGCAGAGCCTCACGAGAGGTCTTACGATGTCCCTCAAGGCACAGAGACTTGTTTTTTCGAGATTGCATTTGAATGTGGCCTGTACTTCCCCTTGTTCAAATTTGCCAAAGAAATACTCCAATTTTCTCCATCGCTCTTTGCCAACTTACCCCCAATGCCTGGAGGACAGTTACTGGGTGCACAATTCTCTGGTACTTGTGTGAGAATCCACCTTTGACACTGAAAGAGTTTTTAACTTGTTATCGCCCTAGGACGCAATGGCCCAGAGACTGGATTAACTTTGCACATGATGAAAAGAGAGGGGCTTTGCTCCTTGGTTTTTCGCAGTATGACAGAGACTGGCGGTTGAAATTTTTCTTTGCATTAGGCGACGGGTGGGAATTTTACCCAGACGCCAGTGAAGAAGAAAAACAGTCGAGGATGTAACGCAAATGGGGCAAAATTGACTTCACTAGTAAGCTAACTCTATTTACTTTTGTAACAACTTCTTATTCTTATTAGCCCCTTATTGGCTTATTTATATTTCATTGGCAGTGTTGAAAGATAAGGACACCCTTAGCGATGTTGAGAATGCCCGTGTGAATAAGGCTCTCAACTACAATAGTAGAAGTTGGAGCCAAGTGGTTAATTATGAGACCCTTGCGCTTCTCGCATCCATAGATCATGGCGTTCCACTACCATGCTTAACAGAGCGAGGTAATTTTTTCCGCGATTGGTATATATGTTTTACATAAGTTATTCTCTAAACACTCCTTGGTCTTGTAGGCATGCCTGCGTCACTTGGCCAGGGTGTTAGCCCTTTTGTCATCACCTAGTAGCAGGAGGAAAATGAATAACATGGGACAAGGGGTCACCGTTGAAGCTTCTTCATTGCAGATGGAACCTGAACCGACTATTCCTGCATTTCCTTCTGGGGTTCCTACGCAAACACTGTTTCAATCGATGACAGGGGAAAATCCCTTTTGTAACCCCTTTCAGTCCCTTCTTGCCCAAGGAGGTCCGTTCGGAAGCCAGACAAATTTTGTAAATACACAACCGTCCGGAAGCTAGATAACTTTTGTAGATGCACAACCGTCCGGGAGCCAGACAACTTTTGTAGTTGCACAACCAACTTTTGTATTTAATCTGGTAGCATCACAATCTTGCCCCACGACCCCAATGTCCATCCTTAGAGATCCTGGTTTCGCCGCAGACATGATGGACCAGTTGGTATTGCCTGAAGACTTGCATGTTCTAGATGCTTTCCAAATTCTAATTGTCTTGCAACATGGAATGCATGAATTGGGTCGAGTGAGTACTTTATATATGTCTTATATAACTTTATCTTTCATATTACAATCTTACTCTCTCTTGCATACCATTGTAATGCGCTTCCATATTTGTGAATGTTGCGCACCGAGCAGTTACCGTTGAAGCGATACTAGAAAGAGCAAAGGCTCACCATACCATCGAGATTCATTCGTTCAATTCAGCATACGCATAGAACGTAGCTGAAACGTTAAGAGAAAAAGAGCTCCGGGTTCGAGCAGAGACTACTAAGAAAAACCTAACTCAAAAATTGAAAGAAGCACAGATAAGTCTTGACTTGCGTATGGCAGAACTTAACGCCGATATGTCCACCAAACTTACAGTTGAGGGAGGACGTGTTGTTGCAAGGTTCAAAGACTCTGGGGAATATGCATTTTATGGAGCACAGAGCTTTAACAGCGGCTTTGAGCATTTCCGATCCCTTACTCGTGAAGAATATTCAGACAAGGATTTCGATATCTTTAAGGCTTTCCCGGCTACTTCCCCACAGGACACCATAGGTGCAGATGAGGATGAAGAGTAGCTTTATGTTTTAGGCTCCAACCTTTATGTAATTTTAATTTTTTCGTTGTTGTATTGTCGAATACTGCCTTTTCAAATATCATATCAAATTCCCATTACACGAGTTTTAAGCGTTTATCCTATCTTTTAAAAATATCTACTTTGTACGTTGTAATGTGGAAAATTTTATTAAGATTTCATACCATATGTGATATTGGCTTTAAGTTTTATTTTACCCGGCCCTTGTAGTACGGGGCACTAATTAATATCTTTTATAGTACGGGAATGTTGATTACGGGATTCATTCAACCCGGGTTCTTGTAATACATGACACTTTTTATCATCCCTTGTAGTACGGGGATGTTGATTAAGGGATTCATTCAGCCCGGGTCCTTGTAATACAGGACACTTTTTATCATTCCTTCTAATACGAGGACATTGATTACGGGATTCATTCAGCTCAGGTCCCTGTAATACAAGACACTTTTATCATCCTTTGTAATACGGGGACGTTAAAAATAAAAATGAAGATCTTTGGTGTAACTAAAATGAATTTTATTAAAAACTATCATCTGCCTTGAGGCTTATTGAAAATAAAAGTCTTAAGTCGAGAATATCGATACGAAACTAACACTAAACATCACTAGAATTAAAAACTACCATTAATATTGAATCATATCTTTACTGATAGTACTTCCTCAAGTGCTCTGCATTCCAAGGGTGGTCAAGTTGCCTTCCTCCTAATGTTTTTAGCCAATAAGTGCCTTGTCTTCTCGTATGAACAACCCTATAAGGGCCTTCCCAATTAGGGGCAAGTTTGCCTTCATTAGGTTCCTTAGTTGCCTGAGTTACCCTATGTAGGACTAGGTATCTAGGTTAGAACTTTCTTTCCTTTACACGAGAGTTATAATATCGAGACATCGGCTGCAACTCTGATTTGGGCTTGTTCCCTTCTCTCTTCGACTAAATCCAAGTTGACAGCCAGTTCTCTTTCATTCTGGAGTGGGTCGTAATGTTTGGTTCTGAAACTTGTTACACCAGTTTCCACTGGAATTACAGCTTCACTCTGGAAGGCTAAGAGAAATGGAGTTTCATCTGTTGGGGTTTTTACTGTAGTTCTGTAAGCCCACAACACCCCGGGCAACTCCTCCGGCCACCCCCCTTTTGTCTTCTCAAATCGCTTCTTAATTAAACTGAGTATTGTTCTGTTGGCCACTTCAGCTTGCCCATTGGCTTGTGGATGCCCTGGTGATGAATAATGATTTTTTATTCCTAACTAAGAACAAAAATCTTTAAAGATAGCACAGTCGAACTACTTCCCGTTGTCTGACACAATGATGTGGGGAACTCCAAACCTGCATACTATAGACTTCCAAGTAAAATCTTTGACGTTATTTGCCGTGATAGTAGCCAAGGGTTGAGCTTCTACCCACTTAGTGAAATAATCGAATGCCACAACAGCGTACTTGGTTTGCCCTTTCCATGTAGCCAGTGGACCAATCAGGTCCATTCCCCATTGAGTAAAGGGTCATGGACTTGACATCGGCACTAGCTCCTCTGGTGGTTGTCTAGGGACATTGGTGAATCGTTGACATTTATCACATTTCCTTACAACTTCAAGTGCATCTCTCTGCATGGTGGGCCAATAATAGCCTTGACGAACTGCTTTGTAAGCTAAGGATCTGCCCCCTGCATGATTTCCGCAAGCGCCCTCATGTATCTCTTTCATTATATAACGAGCTTCCTCTGCTGAGACATAATGTAGAAAAGGCAAAGAAAAACCCCTCTTGTAGAGAACTCCATTGACAAGCGTATATCTGGGCGCTCGGATCCTTACCTTCCGAGCTTCCATCAGGTTTTATGGTAACTCCCCATCCTTGAGGTACCTAACTATTGAGTCTGCCCACTTTAACCCTGGTGCTAACTGGTTGACTTCCTTGTGCTCTTTGGATACACTGGGCTCTTCCAAGTACTCAAGTGGTATAGCCTTAGTACTCTCAAGCTCTACTGCTGTAGCTAGCCGAGCCAATGCATCTGCAATCTCGTTCTCAATTCTGGGTATATTTATGATTGTAAACTTTTTGAAACGACTAATTAGGCCTCTTACCTTCTGCAAGTACAATTTCATCTTGTCATCTTTGGTTTCATACTCTTCACAAACTTGCCTTGCAATCAATTGAGAATCAGTAAACACCTTCAATTGTTGCACTCTAAGAGCTTCTGTTAACTTTAATCCTGCTATCAAAGCCTCGTACTCTGCCTCATTATTGGTAGCTCTGAAACCAAATCGGAGTGCATATTTCAGATTCTCTCCCTCTGGTGATATAATCACTAATCCTGCCCCACAGGCTCAGGTGTTAGATGACCCGTCAACATAAAGTGACCAAGTATCCTCCGAGTGCATCTGATTTTCAGTTTCAGCTGGGGCTATGACCCCATCCTCTTTTAGAGAGGAAGAAAACTCAACTACAAAATCAGCAAGTACTTGGCCTTTTATTGCTACCATCGGCTTGTATTGGATGTCGAACTCACCGAGCTCTATTGACCACTTCGTGAGGCGTCCTGATGTCTCTGGTTTGTAGAGGACCTGCCTTAGTGGTTGGTCTGTCAGCACCATTATGGTTTGTGTCTAGAAGTATGGTCTGAGTTTTTTTACTGCCACAACTAGTGCGAACGCTAGTTTCTTTATCGCCGGGTACCGTTCACCTGCTCCCCGAAGTACTCGGCTAGTATAATATACTGGCTTTTGAATACCATTCTCTTCCCTGACCAATGCTGAGCTTACTGCTGCAGGGGAAACTGCTAGGTAAAGGTATAATTCCTCTCCATAAATTGCTCGGGACAACAATGGTGGTGAACTGAGATAGTCTTTGAGCCCAATGAATGCCTGTTCTCATTCCGGGGTCTACTCGAAGGCTTTCTTTAGTATCTTAAAGAATGGAAGGCACTTGTCAGTGGCTCGAGAGATTAACCTGTTCAAAGCTGCCACCTTTCCTGCTAGCCTCTGAACTTCTTTGGTTGATTTAAGTGATTTCATATCCAGTATTGCCCGAATCTTCTTAGGGGATTGCTTCGATTCCTTTTTGGCTTACCATATATGCCAGAAATTTTTTCGAGGATACTCCAAATGCGCACTTGCTTAGATTTAAGCGCATATTATGGGCCTTAAGCACATCAAAAGATTCCTGTAAATTGCCTATGTGGTCTTCAACCTTCAGGCTCTTTACCAACATGTCATCCACATACACTTCCATGTTTTTCCTTATTTGTTACTTGAACATTGTGTTGACTAGTCTCTGATAGGTTGCACCAGCATTCTTTAACCCAAATGGCATCACTTTGTAGCAATATAGACCTTTGTCAGTGATAAAAGAAGTTTTTTCACTATCGGGAGCATACATGGGGATCTGGTTATATCCGGAGTAAGCATCCATGAAGCTCAGTAACTTATGTCCTACTGTTCCTTTAACCAACATATCGATCCTCAGCAAAGGAAAACTATCCTTTGGGCAAGCCTTATTTAGATCTGTGAAATCAACACAAAGCCTCCACTTGCCATTTGCCTTCTTAACCAGGACCACATTTGACAGCCAATGGGGGTATTGAACCTCCCGGATAAAGTCGGCCTTCAGGAGCTTCTCGACTTCCTCTGATATAGCATGATTCCTCTCTGGAGCAAACACCCACCTTTTTTGTCTGACTGGTTTAAAAGAAGGATCCACATTGAGTCGATGCTGCACAATGGAGTGGTCAATGCCTGGCATATCGTTATGTGTCCATGCAAACACATCTTTGTTGTGTCTAAGAAGTTGAACGAGTGAATCTCGGATGAGTGGGCTGAGTAGTGAGCCTATGCGTACCTTTTTTTCGGCTATTTGTTCATCTAACTCAATCTCTACGAGGCCCTCCACTGGTTTCGCCCTTTGAATGGGTTCCTTCTCAGTTACCCTTTCTAGTTTCTCAAAGGTCAAAGTTTCCTACAACTTTTTTGTTCTTAAAGCTGTGATACCCCTCAGATCCGAGACACGGGTTGATCAGGCCTAGGCCCAAACCCGAGGGAATATCAAACAATTAATATTTAACGAACACAAATTACAAAAATGGATTATTAAGAAATAAATAATAAATGGCTGAAAAAAATTTTAATTGAAAATCCTCAAAATATAATTGTTCAAATCCATTAATCCAAAACCTCTAATTATTTAACAACTCGGGAATCCATCCAGTGGACCCCTAAAAAAAATCCCAACTGTAAAATAAAATAACTGTAATCAAAATCCAAAACTAATAAGGAAGTAGTCCTACGTAGTCGGTGGAATGGAAGTCTGTATCTGCTCTGCACGACCAAGCTCTAACCCTGAAACTAACGAGCACCTGAAAAATAAGAGAGTGGGTAAGGCCCACATGCAAGTCCTAATCTACTACGATCCATACAGAAACCCGATACGTAGATACATCCTAGATAGCTCAACAATAACTAGAGTAGTCCATATATGTAATAGTACACACTATAGGACGCTCACTAGTCAAAAGGTCTATCTCAGCCTGAGTAGAGATACCATGTAAATTGCACATAATGTGGTCATGTGTACCTAGACCTACCAGGGAACAACACCTCTGTCCAGTTATCCATCCTATGCGATATACGCACCCTAACTATGGTCATAAGATTTAAGCTCATACCATGGCACCATATCATAAATATATAAAGTCCATGTCCTCCTAATACAAAATATCATCTATCTAGTATAGTGGCTTGATATATGTATAACAATCCATCCCAGAAAACCAAATTATGTCATTCAGTTATTTACTAACCTGACACCAATAGGAGTCGTACTTAACCTTTATGGTTAATCCACACCTTAATCCAGATTAGGTAGGACTTAGTATTTGAACTAATCCATCCCTAGTATGCCACCATCCCATACCGGTGCATACAGTCCTCCAATCCACATAATTGATAAAACAATAATAGGTATTCATCAATCATTCTCCAATATATGCATAGATTAAGTTTAATACATATATGATGATATTAGGCTTTCATTAAATTGCTGAAATAAGTGGTTTGGTGCGAAAGACACTGTCAGGCTACCACACTGGCGAGCTATGGGTGCACAGTCCCACATCACCTGGGTAAAAAAAAGGTGAAGTGCTTATATGTAGGTGTGTCACTCCAATTGGTATGAGGCCTTTTGGGGTGAAGCCCAAAAGCAAAACCGTGCGGGCTCAGGCCCAAAGCGGACAATATCATACCATGTGGTGGAGTGGGTTATTACAAATGGTATCAGAGCCAGACCCAGTCGAAAGTGTGCCGACGGGGATGTCGGGCCTCCAAGGGGGTGGATTGTGATGACCATGTGGGCGGGTGTGCCGTGGGCGGGTGCAAGAGACACTGTCAAGCTATCACACTAGCGAGTTACAGGTGCACAGTCCCACATCGCCTGGGTAGAGGAAAGGTGAAGTGCTTATATGTAAGTGTGTCATCTCCAATTGATATGAGGCCTTTTGGGATAAAGCCCAAGAGCAAAACCGTACGGGCTCAGGCCCAAAGCGGACAATATCATACCATGTGGTGGAGTGGGTCATTACAAATGGTATCAGAGCCTGACCCAGCTGGAAGTGTGCCGATAGGGACGTCGAGCCTCCAAGGGGGGTGGATTGTGATGACCTTGTGGGCGGGTGTGCCGTAGGTGGGTGCGAGAGACACTATCAGGCTACCACACTGGCGAGTTACGGGTACACAGTCTCACATCGCCTGGGTAGAGGAAAGGTAAAGTGTTTATATGTAGGTGTGTCACTCCAATTGGTACGAGGCCTTTTGGGGTGAAGCCCAAGAGCAAAACCGTGCAGGCTCAGGCCCAAAGCGGATAATATCATACCATGTGGTGGAGTGGTTGGTTACAAATGATGATGTTTTAAATCATTTAAATTGCTAAAATAAGTCTAAGCATTTAAAACCTCCAAACCATCCATAATTTGATATAATTTCCTGAAAATTAATTATCACTTTACCTCAAATAAAGCATAGTTAAATTTCTAGATAAACCACTATACTTAATAATACTGTGAACACATAATTAAATATAATTAACTTATATATCAGAGTTTTGCGAAGTTCTGGTAATGAAATTAGTTAGCAAAACAGTGTACAACGTATAGGTTTTTCTTAAACTTTATGTTGCTCCATTCCTTAATACCATATTGTACTAATGCTTCCCAATAATTTTAGAAGTCCCTAGCAGTTAATTACATCAAATAATATCATTTAAACCACTTCAGAAAACTCTGCACAGCCCAAACAGTCCCTAAACAACCAAACTTTGCGTTTCCGGGTGAGAGCAGGCTCTCACAAGTTGAGAGCCTGCTCCAAAGCAACAAGAGCCGCCTCCTCACATGGGAGAGCAGGCTCTTTGAAGTGGGGAGCCGGCTCCACACTCCTTGGAGTTGGCTCCAACAATGAGGGAGCTGGCTCCCTCCTTCCGGGAGCCTGCTCTCTCACCCTCTGAAGCCCTTCTGCGTTTCTACTTCATCTTTTTCGCCTCCGGCGATTCCCATGGCCTCTGTAATGTTTTATGTACTAATTCTAATGTTCATTTAACATCCCAGATTAATTACAGGTCATCCATATGCATCAATGATTTCAAATAAGCAAAGCTTAAACGCAATTACAGTAGGAACCAAATAACAGAACTCTAAAGATTTGCAATCCAGTTTAATTCATCGAGATTAAATATAACTCAAACATGCATAAAAGATTGTTTTAACATTATTTAAACCCCCTGGAGTCTACCTAAGCATGCACAGAACACAGGTTTAGGGGAAAAGAGTAGAACAGAGACTTGCCTTGAGTTTCAGTTTTGAAACTCTAATCCACTGTCTCTGAATTTTCCGACGAAATCCCTAACGGCTGTTCCACGTCTGTTGCTCCTAGTTCAACCCACAAGCACACGCCAAACTCCCCTCCTTGATTCAGTCCTAGCCTAAGGCAAAACCCTAGATGTCCTCTCTTTATCTCTCTCTGTATTTCTCTGTATCTCACTGTCTCTCTGTTTTACAGAATTATGCTTACATTTCTAAAACCCTAAACCACCGTAATGTGTATATTTATAAGCTCAGAACAATAAACCCTAATCCGTGTATAATTAGAGACTAAACCCTACTTCCAATCCTAGTCGGCCCATCTGTGTAGTCTAAAATTTATCCATATCGGCTACACACACACTTCCTAGAGACCCTAGTTAATTAACATAATTTAAAACTCATTTAACTTATTTGACATTAAAGTTAATAATTACTAAATTAATCCAACTAAAGAAAAACAAAAACCAATTAAATACAACAATTCAAAGAAATACAACAATTAAATAAAACAATAACTGAAATTAACTCAATTAACTAATTAATTAACAATAAATAAAACAAATAAGCAAATAGCCAAATAAACATATATCAAATGCACAAATTACAATAAAACCATAAAATAGACTACCGAGACTATCCTTTTAAAATTAGGGGTATTACAAAAGCAGCAGCATAATGCTTGGTCACTTCTTAACTCACCAATACCTTGTTCTGTGGGGAACCGCATCAACAGGTGGTACATAGAAGTGACGGCTCTCATTGCATTTAAGGTCATTCTCCCCAAGATTATATTATACATAGACGGACAGTCCACTGCCGAAAAGTCTACCATCAAGGTTACTTGTTTCGGACTGGTCCCGGCTGTCAATGGTAGTGTGACTACACCTAAAGGGAAAACCTTTCTCCAGAAAAACCAATAAGGGGGGACTTCATTGGTCTTAACCTTTCCCTGCCAATACACATCCTATCAAATGCCTCAATAAATAACAAGTCGGCAAAACTACCATTGTCTATTAGTACACGATGGATTGTGTAGTTGGCCATGACTACTGTCACTACTAAAGGATCATCATGTGGCTGCTAGATTCCCTTAGCATCCTGTTCCGAAAAGGTAATGTCCTGGCCTTCCACTCTAGGAGACTTCACTGGGGGTTCATGAATCTCAACTTTATTAACTCCAGCCGACCTCCGGATTCTCGTGACATGGGTTTTTCACACCGAGCTTGATCTCCCCCACACGCAAATCTTCCTGATATCACCTTTATTTCTCCCAACGGGCGGCCAAGAGGGTTGTTCTCTTGGTTTTCACGGGTTGGTTGAGTTGCACCTTTTTCACGGTCAGTGGCATATCTGTGCAACTGCCCCTGTCGAATTAGGCTTTCTATCTGGTTCTTCAAGTCGAAGCAATCATCGGTATTATGCCCATGGTCTCTATGGAACCGGCAATACTTGTCCCTAGATCTCCTTGTTGGATCTGATTTTAACTTAGGGGGCTATTTTAAGAAGTGGTCATCTTGGATCTGCAGGAGGATCTGGCTAATCGAGCTGTTTAAGGGAGTGAAGTTAGTGTAGCTATCTTGCCCCCTGGGTACTCTATGGGGCCTATCGTTGGTAGGCTTTCTGAACTTGATGTCTCTCTCATCTTTGGAGCTAGCAGCTGGCCTTTTCTTGTCTTTTTTCTTATCGTCGACTCCTTTGCCTTTTCTTGAATTCATGGCATCTTCAGCATTCATATGTTTCTGGGCCTTTATTAATAACTCTGCCATGTTGTTTGGTGGATCTTTTAACAAGGAAAATAGGAACTTGGAGGATTGTAACCTTCCCATAAAGGCTGTAAGGGTAACCTTATCATCCACCTCATCGACCTGCAACATCTCCATATTAAAACACCTAATATAATCATGCAATGACTCCCCTTTGTCTTGCTTAATATTCAACAGATAAGTAGCTGGCTTTCAATGTCTCCTCCCTGCAATAAAATGCCTTATGAACTGCTTACTGAGTTCAACAAAGTCGTTGATAGATCCTGGATTCAATTTATTAACCCAAACCCGGGCTGACAATTTGAGTGTTGTAGGGAAAGCCCTGCACATGATCTCGTCCGGAACGGCTTGCAAGTTCATGAAGGATTTGAAAGTTTCTAAGTGGTCGAGGGGGTCGCGAGTTCCGTCGAAACTGTCAAGATGAGGCATCTTGAATTTTGTTGGTAATGGGAGGGCCATGATCTGAGGACTAAAAGGTAGATTCGTCTTTTGAACAAGGTCATCAACTGTGCCGGGACCCTTTCCTTTTTTCTTTTTTTTTTCCTAATTGGATACTCACACACACATGCCTCCACAGAGGCTCGAACCCCTGACCTCTCTTTGAGAAGTAGGGACTTGGTACCGCTAGGCCACTGGCCAATTGGTAGACCCTTTCCTTTTAAGGCTTGGGCCATTCCTTCCACCTTCGATTTGAGATCCTGGATTTGCTGATCGACGTAAGTTGTTTCAGTGCGTTCTTCGGCGTCATACATATCCAGGGAACGAGGCGTGAAAGTGTGTAGGTCTCTCTGTCGGCCTCCTGCTTGACTATATTCTAGCCTGAAGCTGTTATCATTACCTTCAGGGATAGCTAAGGGTTGCATGACTGCCGCATTTTGCTAGACCGACTGATTCATACCTTGAGTAAGGTTCTGAACCTGTTGCTCCAACGTGACAATCTTCCCATCATTTACTTGACGAGATACATGCTTGGACTGATCTTCTTTAGCGCGAGACTTACTAGCGCAAAGTCGATCAATCGTGCGATGAGGTTGATCGTCTTCATGACGTGATTGATGACCATCGTTGTGTCGTGATTGGTTTTCATCGTCATGTTGTTGATGACTATTGCATCACCATGTTGTGATTGATTTGTACCTTGATGCTGTTGATGGTGGTTGTCATCACCATGTGACTGATTTCCGTCATGTTATTGATGATGGCTTCTACTGTCTAAGCGCAAGGGGTCCTGGCTTCCTTTTCCGAGTTAGACTCCGGATCGTAATTGAACCATTATTTTTCTAGGAAACCAATATCAGTTTCCCACAGACAGCGCCAACTGATGATGTAAGATTCTATCACGACTCAGAACAATGTCGTAACCTGCAGAGAAGGGAAAAAGTTATCGGAAAGGCACCGGTGCGGTACCGGCCTAAGAGTCTTCGACGGTCAAGTTAGTACAGGACCAAGAAGATGAATGGACTTTGTTAGGAATATTTGGCGTACCTTTTGAATTGGCTGACTACCCTTTTTATAGGGTAGGTTGTAGTATTTAACAAGGGAATTAATTTCTCCTTTCTTGTTCAATACGGATCGGAGAATTACTCTTTATCCATATCGCTTTATTGATTGTAGCTTATCCAACTCCCTGACTCCTGTATCTATTAGAGTCCATGTTAAATTGTAGAGTCCATATCATTAGTTTTCAAAATACAAAGATGTATTACGTTATTCAATGAAAATGTTACAAAACAAATATTTTAGTTCTTATATTGGTCTACTATTTATGTTTGTAGTTTCTTGATTTAAACAATATATATTTGTTTTAGTTGGATTTTTTTTTTTTTTTTACACTACGCCCCTAAATTACTTGGCTCCCCACTATAAAATAGTCTCAAATTAAGTCTTTTAACTTCTATATTATTGTAGAGATAATCTTTTAGAATATTATAGAACCAAATTTTGAAATTCCCAGCATGATGATACTTGTAATTAGATTATAAATATAACTTGGGAATTCATTTGATGGTTGTGTTGTTCGTTTTCTATGTCACATCAAACACAAATATGTACATTTGCTTATCATCACATTCTCTTAAATTTCTAATACATGCACTAGTAGATGAGGCAATTACATGCATATAAATTTAATGTTAACAGTAACGTGTTTAAGTAATTACAATCCTCAAACTTATCTACAGTGCAATCATACACTTGGTTGCATTCATGGACTACGCATGTTATCCACATTCGACCCCAAAACTAGCTACGCATGTCACCCACCTTTTGCACGCAAATTTTCAAATATAAAAGAGGTGATAATTTTCTACTTAGTTGTCCTCTTTTGGATCCAGTGAAATTTTCGATTAATTTTCAATTACTTAAGTCCCAATTTTGCAAATTCACACAAAAAAAATTGCTTGGTGTGGTCAGAATATGTAAATTGTCTACAATCCAAAGCACACTATCCCTTCTGCACCGTCTCAAGAAAGAGTAGAAGCACCAAGATTATCAGTTCTATCACTTGTAACATTCATGTTTCTTTCACAAGGGCCACTCTAGGTCCATGCCTACCACCGTAACTGACAATTTTTCTCTTAGAAGTAGCGCCAAAAGATTTTTTTTTTTTTCTTTTAACATATTCCCTTAGAGTACTCAGGGTGATGAACCCAACACTGTATTTCCAATCCTCTCTTATTGTCTCACCCACCCCCAACCCCACCACATACCATACATTTAACTTGTCACTGTGATTCTCATCCCAACCATCAAGCTCATCCCCTAGCAATATGTCTATTCTATGTGATCCTAACCATCAAGCTCATCCCTTAGCAATATGTCTATTCTATGTGATCCAACATGTTTAGTACAAACCCCAGTGGGAGCTCACCCCTCAACAGTATGTCTATTCTATGTGATCTAATGTTCATTCACCCTTGGAGTATTGTGACATCACTCCACTGTTTGGGATTTTAGTGTTCAAACCCTTGGGAGTACATCTTCACCACTAGATCAAAGTGACCCACTACATCAATTTGTACCTTCTTTTATTGAGAAATGGAACAATTTTTTTTTTTTTTTTTTAAAAGGTACTGCTCTGCTGAAAATATTGGTGCCCTCTGCGTACATCTGAACTGAAATTGCACCTCGTTTTGCCAACAGCAACAAAATTTACCTTCCTCTTTTTTCTTCAGGGTGGTTGTTGGCATTAAACAATAAGCCCATAAATTTAAGCAAGCGCACTAAATCCCAATGTCACTTTTGCTTTGAAGATTCATTTTCTGACAACACTCTTCAGCAAAAGTTGAATATGCACAGAATTCTTAGGTTTATGTTGAAGTTCTGCCCAACAGCAACATGGTTTCAAAAACAGCTCAACACAAATGCATTACTTCCAGCCCATAAAAAAATTAAAATGGTCACCACCTAAACTAATGTGGGATAACACTACTTTTAACCAGAAATGTTCATTTATTCGTCGAATCAATCGAACTTTGTCATCTCATTTAACTATAAAACGAAAAAAAAGAGACATAGATACGTGCACAAAGGCTCAAACTATCCAGATTAATAACCAGACACCAGCATATAACATATCATCCTAAGTCCTAACAGCAAGCAAACCTTCAAAATACTCCTGTTGGAATATAACTGCAACTGCAAATCACAAGTTCTTAAAAGCGGACTCCTGCGTCTGTGGGGTCAGTCTCGCCAACAAAGCCTTGTTATGACAGTGCTCAGCATCCACAAAATAGAAGTTCCCGTTGGCCTTAAACGTCACGAAAGGCCTGTTGGTCTCTGCTGGCCTGATGTCCGCAAACTTAATAGTCTTTGGAAGATATGTTGCCAGCCATGACATCATCTCCACCTCAAAGCTGTCAGAACCGGGCTGCCATCTGAGCTTGTGAATGTAAGGGCTCACAAACCAGTGAAGGGCAGCAGTCGTAGAAGCACTGAGGAATATAACTGTGGATGCCACTGCACCCTTAAGGATCACATTCGAGTTAGTAGAAGTCATGAAAGTTATAACAGGGCCTAAAGACACGGAGAGGCAGCAGGTGGAAAGAGAGAGCATCTTCACTTTCTTAATAGTAGAAGAGATTGGACCATAATAAGTAACTCCATTGTCTTTTTCTTTGTCCCCCGCCTCACCGCCTCTACGAGGTCCAATGCTGATCTTGCTGTCATCTTCTGAAGCAGTGGATTGAGATGACCATCTTTTCTGGACAGCAGCAAGCTGTATGGCAGAGTTGAGGTTAGTTTTGGCACTTGGAGTGTGTTGCCATGTTCCAAATCTAAAGAGATGACAACCTGAAACAGAGAAAATTTCGTTAATGATAGTAATAATAATTGTAAAAGAAAGCACATGTTTAAATTGCAAGCTTCAAAGAGACGTCAGGATAAAGAATAAGGAAATCCTTTTTAGAAAAAATAAAGAGTTTGACTGGATTCTGATATTAAATACATTACATGTATATATGTGTGCATGTAACTGCATAGATGTAATCCAAATTTATGAAAAATGTGCTTCATTAGTTCCCGCTGGGTGTGCAAATGAAAAAAGAAGCCAAGTAAAAAGCTCATTGGTAGCCACATTAACTTAAGCAAGAGTACTATAGCAGTATAGCTTCGAGATCTTTATTGGATGAAATTTCCTTTCCCTTCCCCCTTCTCCATTCCTCTTCTTTAGGTAATGGTAGGAATTAAAACCATCAGTGTTCTTCAAATTGGAACCAACAGACTCTAGTTCAGTTGGCATCTAGAGGGCATAAAGGCAACGGGGGAGGTAAGTTTACTTGCCTCCAGCGTTTGTAAGAAATAAAGGCCAAAAGTTCATCTAGAAAACTGACATATTACTATATGAACATACACAATAACATAAATGATGTTATCCACCGTTTGTCTTCCTTATACTGGGTCCCTGAGAGAGATGGACTGGACACAAACCAAATCTCTATCATTATCATTATCTGCACAAGTTGTGATCCAATACTCGAACCTGCATTCTCTGTTTTGTAACATGAGCTTCTCGTTATACCAAGAAATGGCCCCTAAAGTACATAGTAAAATATAGTTAACATTCCAAATATTAAATCACGGATTTCATTAAATAACGAAATGCATTGGAGTAAAAGGGATAGTCACTTAGATAGCTAGTATCAAAGTTCTGACTTGAGTTCTTGGCAGCAGAAGCAACTCTTTCCCCCACCCCACCCAAAAAAAAAAAAAAAAACTGATGAAACTTTAGTCCAGCCGGATTTCAAACTAAGTTCTTAACTTCACCTATTAGAGGCAGACCATCAAACTTCAAACAAGTTAGGTGTTCTAGGCCTCTCCTAAATCCCATCCCCAAATCCTGGGGGCTCATGAAACAAGATGACATGATATGATAGCCACTGCATCATAATGCATGGTACTTCAGAATTCCTTGGAGTACAAATGGTTCTTGCATGAAGAAGGATTTATTGAGGTTCAACGAGAATGTGTCAATGAAACAGAAGAATAGAAGTCAGAAGGCAGCCCAAGAGGCATCCCCAAACAAAAATTGTACCATAGTGGTCCTTGGAGTTGCCACATTACTCCACTGCATATATTGAACATGGGACTCCAGACTTAAGTTTAAGTGCCATTCGGACTTGGGGGATATGGCTTTAAAATACCGATAATATTTTTCAAGTTCTGAGAGGAAACATTCTGGCTATGAAACATAATTGACCTACAACATGGCAGATCATGCACAAAAGATAATGGTTAGCATAAATCGTGAAGCTCCAGATATTTGTACTACAAGAAACTTCCTTCTCCTTTTGCAGGTGGCAGGGTGCACTTAGGAACTATAAGAAGTCATCATTTCTTCGAAAACAAGAAAGAATTATGGATCACAGCATTCTCCACTCCAGGGGTTGTCAAAGTAAGTGTGTCATAGCACAATCTCTATGTGCATGGATGCTGGATTTTATGGTCAACATGGAATGAGAAACAATGAATTTGACCAATTTAAAAGAAAGGTAGAAATAGGAAGGCAATTCAAGCAACATCAGCATAAGCTTATCCTCATTAATTGGACCTTGCATTCAATGTATCCATATGAATATTGGACGGGTTGGGTCAGTAATTGTGACTTGTTAGTGTAAGTTGGATTTTGAGTGAGAGGATATAAATAACTTTTGGCACGATCTGGAAAACTTTTGACATGCATGCCAAAACAAAAAATTTCAGAACGAGTTCATAATGTCCTCGAAATTCCTTTCTTATATCTTATTTTGTGGTGTAAAGCACAATTCTAAAATTTTGGTAGGGATGCTGTCGTCTATGACAGATTCCACTTTATTATGTAAGCTCATAGAAACAAGTAAAGACACACATGTGAATGTCAAAGTTCAAACTAGTACAAGAAGTCCAACAGGGTGATCAGAACAAATATCTTACAACGCAGGGTTTGATGCCTTCTGTCAGTGAAAAGAAGTTTATGTGCTTGTTTGTGTTACAAATTACAAATACTAAAAAATGAGTCTCCATCAACAAAGGTAAGTGTGTATTAGAAATCTTATATCAGAAATGGTTTTATTACCAAAGTATGCATAAATGAACAATTAATAAAGGCATAAGCCAATAACCAGATGATTTGATAAGATATTCTATATGTAATACAAGAAACATATACTATTAAATAAGGAAAAAAAAAAAAAGTGCGCTTCAAATCGTTTAATGGAGTCAGCTCTTAACAATTCAAGTTATGGAATTACAGTTATGCATGGTTGTGCAAATTGAAAAAAAGAATTATATATATATATATTCCAATTAAAGCTTTAAATTTTAAAAGAAAAAGTCTATCTGATTTTTTTAATTTTAGACAGATCTAAACAATTTATCTAATTTTAGACTAGTTATCCGAACAGGATCGGTCCATATAAGCAACATGCACCTATCAATTTAGTTAATTATTTTGAGTAGGTCATCTATTTTCTATTTTAGAATGAACCGCGACCTTATAAATTTTTTCCTTTACTTCCGTTTTAGATCACATTTGTGTAGCACCAGGCCAGAGACTTTGGGAATAGATACTCAGATAGTGGATGGAGTTGCGCTTTTCCCTTCGCTCCTATGCTATGAGGCGATTACAGCCATTTCAGGATTCTTCAAGATACATCAAAAGCAGAAACAGTATAGAGTCGATTTTTTTAGCATTAACCCCTTTCGTGGGTTCCATTGTCAAAATTAGTAGAATTTGTAGAATACGATTGTGAAGTGTAACCCTAAGGATAGTAGAGAAGAACCGAAAGGATCTAGAGCATTGTTTCTAGAAACGAACACCATTTTACTAAAGCAAATCCCAAGAGGAGAGATTGTGCGTATAAATTACTGAAACCTTCCTTTCATTTACTTCATAAACCAAATCGGAAGCAGTGCAGGTGGGTATCACCCTTCACTGGGCCTATGTATAGTCAGTGGCAACAATGGCTTCATCGCAATATTGCCATTCCTAAACAAGATAACAACTTGCTGAACATAGAAGGCCGCCTTAGAACTAAAACTCTCATCATTCAAAAACTACAAGCTTACCATATCATGATCCAATGACCACTGAATTGAGGTTTCAACCATATGACGACACACGAGAATACAAGAGTATAACCCAACAGCTGTGGGCTCAATCTTCGCTGCCTAATTGAAGTTAATAAGCTAAAATATGTGTTATATACTTTCAATTTAAGCATTGCACACCCATTTGGTCATTACTGAAACCTTCCTCTGATCAACATCATAAACCAATCGGAAGCAGTCCAGTTTGCGTATTACCCTTTACTGGGCTTATGTATAGCAGGCAACAAATGCTACATCGCAATATTGCTATTCCTAAACAAGACACCAACTTACTGGACACAAAACGACACCTTAGAACTAAAATTTTTAATTTTTTATCATTCCAAAGCCACAAGCTTACCATATGTTGATCCAACGACCACTGAATTAAGGTTTCAACCATAAGACAAAACAAGAGAATAGGAGAGCAGAACCCAACAGCTGCGGGCTCAATCATCACTGCCTATTTGAAGTGAATACTTGCAATTAAGCTTTGCACAAAATGGTATACAAGCTTACAATATCTTCATCCAATGACCACTGAATTGATGTTTCACCCATTGGACAAAACAAAAGAAACGAGCAGAACCCAACAGCTCCCGGCGCAATCTTAGCTGCCCATCTGATGTGAATATCTATAGTAGGTGTTATATACTTCCAATTAAGCTTTGAACACCCATTTCTTACTAATTACTTCGTTTAAAAAATAAAAGAGAATTTTTTAAGACACTAATTTGTGTTGATTGAACAAATTTTTAGTGCCGAAACAAATAGTCATTTGAACCTAGCTCACCTGAACTTTTTTCAGTAAACGATCCACACAAATAAAACAAAAAATAAAAGCAACAACAAGTGCAAGCTCAAAGCAAAACTAACTAGGGTTTTCTCTGAGCAACAAGCAACCAATTGTACACCACAGGAAGCATGTCCAATTAGGAACATACGATCAGGCAAAACAGTGTTATGTGACCGATTAGGGTAAAAACTGCGTTTCAGATTTAAAAAATTCGAGTAGTGAAAGCAAAATCTTAGTTACCATGTAGATATATACGTACAGATGTAGATATATAGACAGAAACCAACCAGATTGAAGGTTTCTGGAAGTGAGATGACTGGTGCGTGATCGAGCCAAGTGAAGGAGAGCCGCTCTCGCCATTTCTGAAACTTTGTTCAAAGAGAATCTCTGATTCTGAGCTGAAAACAAAGTGAAATGTTGTTAGAGGGTTTTGGCCCCCCCTCTTCACCATGTAACTTGCGAGGGGTTTATAGTCCTTTGGTTTAGGTCAAGTTTTTAAAACAACATTCTGATAAATAATTTACCCAAAAAAAAAAAAAAAAAAAAAAAAAAATCCTTTGTGATAAATATTTGTCAAAAAGCTAATATATAAAAAAATAAAAATAAATAAAAAAATTTAGACCTTAAAACATTGGTGGCATTTGGAAATGATAAGAACGAGAATGGGAAAATTAATGCTACATTGTATTTTCTAAAAATAAAGAGAAAAAAATTATCAATTCTTTAGAGCACATTTGGAATTGTTTTTAACCATTTAAAAATGTTTTATGTTTATTTTTAAATGGTAGATATTTTAACTTAATAGATTTATCCCTTTTATCTTTTTATAAAAGATAATTTCATTCGGCTTTTTATTAAAACCATTATTATTAAATATAGTAAAACTCTATTAAATATAGTCACTAATCACTATTGCTTTTCTTTTTCTTTATTTCAAGTTTATAACCATTTGATTCACACACTTATTATTCACATGTCTCTCCAAATTCGAGGAAGAAAGATTGTATGATATGTCGTTGAGTTAGAAATCTTTTGTGATCATTTTCTTCTGACTCTATACACAAAACTTTCATATATATATATATATATAAATATTCTTTTTCTCTGCTCTATTTATCAAAAAGTGTAAGGGGTTATTCTTCATTTCATATTTTTCATAGTCTCTTTTTTTCGTTTCTATTTTCTGTCTCAATTTTATTTTTGGAATGTTTTTCGTGTTTATTGGATATTTTTTTCTGATCACCCGCCAAGCTTGTCTCCATCTAGACGGAGTTTACTTAAATAATACTCTGTTTTTTTTAATGTAGTATCTATAAATACTGCAACTCGGATTTGAACTGTAAGCTCGTGAAATGGATTATTTTAAATCTTTAATATACTTATTATTTTTTGTATATCAATAAATACTTCAAAACTCCTTAAAATTAAATATAAAAAATTCTCATGTGAGATTTGAACTTTACTTATTTATTTAATGAATTAATACGAACATATATTACAGTATTTAACAAGTGGAGCTCAAAATATTCAATTTTGGTATCAGTTATATTTATTTTTTGTAATTGTCATGTTGTTGGAATGGTTGGTTGCTCCATTTGTATAAGAGCCCATATTAAGTTTTGCATCCTCTACCTAACAACTAACCTCAAACATTCTTGTCATAGAAAATATATATATATATATATATATATATGTAATTTTATAAATGGGTAAATTGCAAATAAATAAAAAAAACCTACAAAAACCTCTATTGGTGTTATTTTTTTTTTTTTTTTACATTTTTCATATAAATATAATTTAAGACTATGACAAAGATATATATATATATATATATATATGAAAAATGTAAATAAATAAATAAATAAATAACACCAATAGAGGTTTTTGTAGGTTTTTTTTATTTATTTGCAATTTACCCATTAATAAAACTACAAAAGTAATCATATAAAAGTAAACATTTTTGTTATCGATTTGAAAAAGAGAATTAATATTTTTTTAAAATCCTGACAAACTTTAGAGAATTAATATTTTTGTTAAATCCTGACAAACTAAATGTAGGAAAGACTGGAACGTGAGCACACTAAACACACTATCACTAGGAAATTGGGTAATGTCCTTAAAAGAATTGAAATTTAAAACATCTCAAAATAATAGGCACTTATTTTATAGACATGGAGGATATTTTCATTTGGTGTTGGAAGTGAAGACAAAGCTCTATTTGAATGGTTTTCTCATGTGAGCCTTCCCTAGCTAGGCTCTTTCAATTAATTTTTCTCTTAGACTTTGTTTGGATCCAGTAATTTGAATGAATTCGAAAAGAAAAAGAAAAAAAAAAGACAGTAAAAATTGTGTTTAGATAATTTTTAGTAGAGAGAAAAGAAAGAATTGAGAGAGATTTGGAAAGATACCAAATTCCTCATGTGCTAACTTCCAAAAAAATGAAAAAAATTTGGAGAAAAATGATAATGAGTAAGTAATATTTTTATAATTTCAAAATTATCATCTTATAACATTTAAGTCTCATCTAATAACATATTATAAAAATATTAAGATAATAATTTAATTCTTATCTTTTTTTTATTTATCTCATTTACTTTTACCAAACAAAAATACTATTATTATTTATTTATTTTTTATAATTTATTTAAATATAAATAAAAATTATTCCTATTTTTTCCCTCATTTTTCATCCAATGAAAGTCTTAAATATCTTGATTTTCTACTTCTTCCAGTCGTCCAGTCCCTCTCCTATTATATTATTTTATTCAAATTTGCCAAAACTTTCTGACTCCCTCCCCCTATGTTCTACTCTTTCTAGAAGCTATCACATCCCTAAGGAAGCTCCGTCTCTCTCTCTTTCTCTTTCTATAATATATATATATATATTTATATATATCTTCGACTAGAAGCATTAGATATTAATTTTTAATTTAGATAAGGAAGAATCCTCTCCCTCTCTCAGCTGTATATATATACTTCCACTAGACAACCTCTCATCTCACACATTTCTCACCCATCTCTCTCCCCAACTCCAACTCACTACTCTCAAATACTGAAACAATGGAAGAAGACAAGAGCAACACCACTTTCCAACAATCTGAAGAAGAAGACGAAGACACTTTCTCTCTCCGCGACCTCCCAATCCACGATCACGGTGATGATGATCATCAAGACCAGACTACCACTCCACGAGCCTCCACAGATCAAGATCTATTCGAATTCCTCGGCGACCTATCCTCCCAAATCAACCACTCCGACAACGACGACAACAACAACATCGTCTTCTGCGGCAAAGTCATCCCTTACGACGAAGACCAACTCAACGAGTACCAGAAGCGAGACTATCTAAGCGTCCGATCCTCCTCGTTTCACAAATCCCACACTCATGATCACAGCTACGATCAATTGAGCAACGAATCGGACCGGTTCGTTCGCAAGAACCGTTCCAAATCGCTCCGGTTTCCGAGTTCGGAGGCGTTCCAGAACAGGTCGTCATCCGTTGCCAAGTGTGAGCCGTCGCCGATTCGGACGGTGAATATCACGGCGATCACGTCCATGTCGACCAAGTCTAAGTGTCGGATGTTTATGTTCGCACCGGTGAAGTTCAAGCCGGAGATGGAGATGAGTGCCATCAAGAAGAGGCAGAGCCGCCGCGCTCCGGCGCCGATGTTTCCGGCTGCGGTTGACGGCGGTGAGGTGGTGAGCGGTGGAAGGAAGAGTCATCATCATTGGGGGCTAGCGAGGCAGTTGAGGTCCGGGGCACACCTGGCAAACTTGTTGGCCAGGTCGTTTGGTTGCGTTTCGGCTTCAATGGTATAGAAACGGTGGCGTTGCGTGGGAAATTAGTCAAAAATGGTTGTTGTTGACTTGTTTTTTGGTCATGTATATAGCGCTTGCTTATGGTCTTGTATGCTTTATATTTTTGAACATCAAATTTGTATTATTTTATTGTTGTATTGTATAATTCACATATTTTGATATTTTTGGTCATGAAAGTAAACATGATAGACTTTTCCTTCTAAAAAAACAAATTAGCATTCTTTTTCAATCTCTTTCCTTTTATTAGTCTCTACTCGTTTTTGACTTTTGAGCTAACCAATCACCTAAAAGAAATGAAAATATATACATAAAAATAATAGACCGGGTTTGACAGAGGCGTTATTAGGTGGAGTTGGGTTGTTAACTTGTCACGTAACACTTCTTAATTTGTCCAATAGTCCGGACTTATTTGGATATTACCAAACCAGCCCCTTCTTCTCATTTTTTAAAATGAAACACCCTCCGAAAAAAACATTTGATACGACTATATTTCCTCCAGTTCCATCCCTACGTGAGTACTTCTCAAAGAGGGAGGTCAGAGATTCGAATTTCAGTGGAGACAATTTGTGTGAGTATCAACTAGAAAAAAAAAAGTCAGTTTGTGTGAGTACCGACTAAAAAAAAAGTCATTATACTCACCGACTAAAACCCTACTATCTTCATCAGTTCCACAAGTGAAGACCTGACTAGGGCCCGAAATTTCAAAGAATAATCAAAAATGAGATACAAACTCCCAATAAAATTTTAACGTCGGGCAATTTCAGGCACTTCTCCAGAAGAACTGAAGAAATTTACAGAAACGGTACGTGTGTCGGAAAGGATGGCTAGGTAACGGTCAAATGGATGAGGAGTGCATTGGAAACTGAATTTTCCCATCTCCCAAACTTTGAAAGATTATTTCTGTACTTCCATCAAATACAACAAATACAAAGCTATGGCAATATTACAGACACCTACCATTCTTTTGCCCAAAAAGACGGATTTAATTTCCTATCATTGCTTGCTTGCTGCATTGGAGTTGCAAAAACTATTATACAACACGGCAAAGGAATACATTTGCCGCTAAAAGGCCGCTGCTAAAAGAGGCCCATTCTAAACATTCTGCTACCTGCCTATGTCCCCCTTACCCCTCCAAGAATCCTCCTCACTGATGATGCCCCCCGCTTGCCCACTGTACTGTTCAGCTTTAGCATAGTGCATTTTGATGGCTGCCACAGGATCCGAAACACCGGTGCATGCTCCTCCAACAAGAATCCCTCCTCTACCTACAACATTGATTCCAACCATCCCCCTCGCTTGCTGTTGTATACTTGAAACTGCATCAAAACCATTTCGTCTTTGCATCTCGGAGAATAACAAGTCCTGCCGCTGCTTCATATCCACTGTGAATGGCTGCCCTTTGGTACCATCTCGGTTCCTGTACGTTTGATAATCCGTCACTCCATTGCTACCGATCTCCCTTCTTGGAAAAACTGAGACACCATTCACATTGCATTCAGTACTCTTTACAACAGAATGCAATGGCTGCTCCATTTTTGCTGAGGTTGTTGGGTAATTACCAAATGCAGCAGGATATTTTGCCAGCAGGATAGCGGAGTCAGGCAACGAAGAAAATCCTGTTTGTATTCTATTCCCATCCCAAAAACCGTAACTCCTCATGGGAAGATTCTCAAGGCCCAAATAATTATTACGATCAAATCTTGTTGGAACAAAGTTTGCATCTAAGCTATGAGTACCAGAAAATTTTGGGTTAGAAGACTTGCTGCTTAACTTAGGATGTTGATTCCCCTTGTCTTCATTCTCATGGGTACTAGGATTCGGCTTCAGCTGAGATGAGGGATGAGTTAGAATCTGACCAAAAAGTTTCACGTCACCATTCCTGCAAGGTTTCTCCACATCTGATAAACTCTGTGAGATGGGCCTTGACTGATCCCTTTTTTGTTCTTGAGATGGAAGCTCAGCCACCAAACTGTGAGCTTTTGAATTGTTACACTTCCGAAGATAGTAATCCTGTGATAAATACTGATCAGAGTGGAAATTCTTTGGAAGGCTTTGAAATGAAGCTGGTTTTTTGGAACTAATATCCCCATTCATCTCTTTTTTCACTGACACCTGCAACGGATAATCCCTGACAATCTGGGACGATTCAACAGGCTCTGAAAAAGAATCTTCAGACAGATGCTGGGGATGGGAATAATCATTCGCACTAGTAGATATTTGACACTGCTCATCTTTGATCTTTTGAGGATCAACAGTTGTTAATGGATCTTGGTGGTTAAGAGTAATCTCATATCGACTTACAGCAGAATCTTGGGGTGTAGAATTCAGAGTCACAAGACAACTATCCGGCTGCAATGAGATGACATGAGCACTATGTATGGAATCCAACTCCAGGGCAATCTCCGGCTTGTGTTTGGGACTAACAGCAAATCCCGAAGAAGAATTAATATTCGCAGCAAGATGAGAAGAAGTGTTCTCACTTGTACCTGAATCTTGAAAGGTGCAATCTAAGGCATTTACACCTCTTGCATTGGCATCACTGTTATCACCTTGCATTGGCATTACTTGCTTTCCTTCTGTTTCTGTTCCAAGAGGCACGGCAGATACCACCTCCACAAGAGCTTCACTCTTAATTTCGGCACATATGGACAGGCAGTGATCATTTCCCTCTTCAACAGATACTGATGGATTCAAACGATTGCCCTCCTGTCCAGCATCCTTATCAGAGGATGAAATTGTGATTCCATGGGCCTGCACTGAAACATGCTTGCCATCAGCACCAGTCTCTACATTGCTGTCTCCATCAAAATCTAGCTGCAGCTTACCCTCTAACTGACAGTCATCAACAACTGCATTCACAGGACCTTTACAATCCAGTTCTCCTCTCACATAATCCTCTAAAATTTTCATATCAGTCTGAAAATTCAAGGTTGCCACAGGATCAGATTCATGGTTCATGTTCAAGTCAGGCTTCATGTCCTCATCCAACTTAAATCCTGATTTGTCACCGCAGATAACTGTACCAGTCTCCACAACACAAGCATCTTCAGCATCACTCCCACCCCCATTAGTATCTTCGCTCACAGGCATACCTTCATTGCCAGGCCTAGGACGAACCATATCCAATCCAAGGCATTTCCGTGCCTTACTAAAAAATATCTTGCATTGATCCCTAGACCTTGTTCTGACACACCGTGAGATCCTTGTGAAATCTTTACCGTAGGATGACACAGCCTGTACAAAGATAGACTTCTCCTGGTCTGTCCAAGCAGTAGAATCCATCTCCCCGCAACTATCATCCGAGCAAGTCTCGTCATCAATATTCTGTGTAACCTCGGCTGTCAATGGTCGTCTCATCAAAGAACCAACCTTTTGGCACTTCCACTCCTGATAGCCCTCTCCAGGGTCAAAAGAACTTGTGATGCAAGAGCTCATTGCTTCTGATGACAAGGAACCGCAGATACCAGCCAGCACATCAGCAGCCACAGTTTCCCTTTCATTACCAAAGATACTGAGACTACTTGACCTATCTAAGATGCCATTATCACCCCTAGGTGTTTTGTAATCACCAAACGCCCACCTTGCTGTACCTTTTAGCTGATTTTCCATACCATCATCAGCATTAGCTGCAACTGCTGAAGCCTCACCCAACATATCAAGGGATGCAGCATTCATCTCACGATTCCATCTTTTCCCAGATGTGACCAGGTAACCATTAGTAGGATAGGACTTTCCTTTCTTTTCAAAATCCGGCTTCTTCTTTGTCTTCTCAAAACAATCTGACTTGTGGTTTTTGTAGTAAAACTCAACACAATCAGCAGTTGTCTTGTGATCTAGAAAAGAAGCAATTTTCTTGAATTCTTTCCCAAAAGTTGAAAGCTTATCCATAAAAACTTCCTTCTCTTCTGGTGTCCAAGGGTTGATCCTAGCCCTTTCCTTCTCAACAGCAGAGGGATCTTCCACTAAACCATTATTTGAAATGAACCTCGAAATCTTCTCTTTCTTGTCCAAGATCAAAGCTGGCATCTTCAGTGAATTCCTGAAAAGTTTGACCTGGGAATCTGAAAGTAACTTGTTCGTAAAATTAACTATCTCTGTGGTGGGGACCAGACTCAAATTCCCAGCTGCAAAGATAATTTAAAAGAAAAAAGAAAAAAAGAAGAAGATGAAATTTCAAATGAATACAACACAGAGAAGTTCAATTCTATATGTCATATTTCATCAGCATCCTAAGCTTAAGATTGAAGGGAAAGCCTTTTTTTTAGAGTCAGAGGGTTGTAAATGCATAGATAAAAATGAATAGAAATTCAAATCACACTGATTAATACAGTAACAAATGTAATAAAAAATGAATGATAAACATGCAAAGTTTCCAAACAGAAAACAAGTAAAATACACTGGCATCTTACAAATAGAAGTAGCCAAATCTACAAAGCCAAACATGCCATGTATCAAAGAACATTTTCTCAGCTAACCCAATGAACTTGGGATACAAGCAGCAGTTGAAAGCAGAATGACAAGCATTATAGTTAAAAACCAGCAACAAAATTACCATTTTATTCATCTTTTCTAATCTCCAAAAAACTTGAGCATAATTTTTTTTAACATGTTTACTTCACTTGCTCAACATATTAAGCTTTGGAAGTGACAGCAAACGTACAAGCCTTCCAATTCTGAAACCATTATATCTTAAATCTCAATCAGTCAAAAAAACTCAAACAAATGCCAGCACTGCTGTTCTAAGAAAGCAAAAGCCTCACACAAGATAATGAACCAGTTGATCCAACTTCAGTGCAAATAGCTATGCTAATTGCAACAGAATGAATCTGTTGTAAATATCGAAATTCATCACCAAGAATTTTGAGTAAAATAAAATTCGATCCTAGAAAGAATTATTTGTTGAGCCAAAGTTGGAACATAGCATGATCATGAGCTCCATTAGAATTGTTGAAATTTTACAGGCATGAAGTCATTACAAAAGAATCAAGATGTCAATGAATTCATTGCATGATGAAACATCAGCCAGGCATGATGTGATTTCTAAAGAATTATGATTTCTAAAAAATTATGAGATGTGGTAGTAGTAATAAACCCCGCACACAATTTATGATTTCCAGCCAATGAAAGGGCAATTTCAACAGTAATGAACTCAAACTGCCATAATGAAGACCAAAATTGTCTAATAACCAGCTCAGAATATGGCATTCTTAACCACATGAATTGGCATTTCATTCTGGATTACAAGCTGTATGTGTGTGTGTGTTTGCCAACAAAATTCAGAGCACGGGCACAAGCTGTGCGCTTCTGCATGTAACAAAAAGCATTCATAATTAGAATTGGTTTCCTTCACATAAATATTAAGGGTCGATATCATGGACCTGAAACTAGAAACTGTAGACAAAGCCTTAATAATCCACTTTCCAATCAGAAAGAACTGGACTGCAATGCAATTGACCAATCTGGAAAATATGATTTAACCACCAATGCCAACAAGAAATACAGTGTTGACATTTTCATCATCAAAATAAGCAGAGCAGTTGCAGAAAGAAAAAAGGGAAAAGAAAAACACTACTAACATAAAGAGCAAAGAGAGGACATTTACTTACCAGGAGATGAAAACCGAGAACGAAAAGAGGACCGGTTCTTCTGATGGCCACTATGTGCTGTACGTGCTTCAAACTTTTTCTGAGGTTTTGCACGATATTTCCTCGTAGAAAGCAGGCGCATATCTTCTTTCCAGAGATGCTGGAATGCCCTGAATTTGAGGGTGATGACCCTCTCCTTAAATTTTAAAAAGCGCTTCCTTGTGACAAACTTTTCCTTAACCAATGAGTCGTTCTGACAGCAAGAGATACTGGTAGCTGTTGGAATATCAATACATTGATTGGATGGCAATAGCTTATTAAATACATTGGAAGCTCTGTTTGAGGAATCTTTGTTGGAAGCCAATATTAAATCAGATAATCTGCTAGCCTCCCTATAGCAATTTAAACTCTCGTCAGTATAAAGAGGGACACAACTTTTGCTAGGTATAAGACGACTACCATCCACAGAAGCAGATGCACCTTCCTTCTTTTGCTCATTGGAACCATACACTAAGTATTTCATTTCCAAGCTTTTAAATCTACTTTGCTCCAAAACACCAGAACATTCACCACGTTTTCCCATATTAGATATGGAGGCAGCCTTCACTGAAGAAGTAGGTTCAATAAATTTAGACGTAGCAGTGCCTGGACTATCAACATCCTCATCTTTAACTTCAGCATTTTCTTCTTCCAATACACCAACTGCCTTCTCCACAATCATATCTCCAGAAGAAACAAGCTGCAAGGGAGCAGGTCTAGGAATTGACATAGAGGCCGCAACTAATTGTTCACAAGGTTTTGCTTGACCTTCTATAGGCAAAGAACTTGATGATGCCGGACAAGGACGATTATTTCCAGAATCAGAAATCAAAGATTTCAATTCATTTTCAAGCAAATCAATTTCAGATTCAGTCGTCTCCAGTACCTTTGAAATGTCACCTTTCAGCACTAGCAACTTGTTCATTGCAGTGGATCTCACAAAACTAGAATCTACCAAGTTCACATCATCAGACTGTAGCAATTCGCTAAGCGAAGTGCTCAAATTAATAATTGGAGTGAGCTCCACATTCTCTAGATTAAAAGCTAATCCATCAAGATGGCTCCAAGAAACAAGACTCGGAGAATCAATTAAGTTACTAGTATCATTATCGTTACTCGCTACCTTGACAAATGGCTTCTCCTCAATACCTGTTACAAGATGGCAAAAATCAGATGAACTGCTTAAATAATAAGTGGACCATTTGGGGAAGAAACACAGTACAATGTCATAAT